>NW_027660236.1:0-136000 GCF_963210335.1 Falco punctatus
GACCTAAACCTAAGATTTAACCTGAAGACTTAACCCTAAAACGTAGCCCTGAGACTTATCCTTGAGCTTTAACCTTGATACTTAATCCTGAGACTTAGCCCTAAGACTTATCCCCAAGACATAACTCTAAGGCTTAACCCTAAGACTTAACCTTAAGGCTCAACCTTAAGACTGAACATTAAGACTTAACCCTGAGACTTAACCATAAGACTTATCCTCAAGATTGTACTCTAAGACTTAACCCTAAGACTTAAGATGAAGACTTAACCCTAAGACTCAATCTATGAGATGTAAACTTAAGACTTAATTAAACCCTAAGACTCAATCTATGAGATGTAAACTTAAGACTTAACCTTTAGGAATTAACCCTGACACTTAACCTTAAGGCTTAACCCTAAGACTTAAGCTTAAGGTTTAAACTTAAGACTTATCCCTAAGACATAATCCTGAGACTTAACCCTAAGACTTAACCTCAAGTTTAACTTCAAAACTTAACCCTAAGACTGAATCCTAAGACACAACTTGACCACGTAACCCTGAGACTGAACCTTGAGACTTTACCTTGAAATTTAACCCTGGGATTTAACCCTAAGTCTTAATGCTAAGACTTAACTTTAAGATGTACCATTAAGACTTAACCTTAAAGCGTAACCTTAAGATTTACACTCAATACTTAACCCTAAGACTTAACCCTATGACTTAAACCTAAGGTTAAACCTTAAGACAAAACTTGAAGACTTAATTCAAAGACTTATCCCTAAGACTCAACACTGAGACTTAAACCTAAGATTTAAGACTTAACCCTAAGACTTAGCCCCAAGACTTAAGTCTAAGACTTCAAGTTATGAATTAAACTTTAGACTTAACCCTAAGACTCAAGCCATAAGACTCAAGCCATAAGACTTAACCTGAAGACTTAACCTTAAAATTTAAACCTAAGACTGAACCCTAAAATATAACTTTTAAGACTTAACAATAAGACTGAACATTAAGACACAACCTTACGACTTCTACCCTGGGACCTAACCTTGAGACTTAACACTGAGATTTAACCCTAAGACTTAACTTTAAGATGTAACATTCGGACTTAACCTTAAAACTTAACCCTAAGTCTCAACCTTAAGAAGTAACTTGAAGACTTAACCCTGAGAATGAACTCTAAGACTTCAACTTAATAATTAACGCTCAGATATAACCCTCAGACTTAAACTTAAGAAATAACCCTAAGACTTAACCTTAATATTTAACTTGAAGATGTAACCTTAAGGCTTAACCCTAAACTTAACCCTAAGAGTTAACCTTAAGTGTTGACCTTACAGATTTAACCCTAAGAGTTAACCTTAGGACTGAAACGTTAAGACTTAACCCTAAGACTTATCCCCAAGACTTAACTCTAAAGCGTTAACCCTAAGACTTCAGCTTGTGATTTAAACTTTAGACTGAACGCTAAGACTTAAAATTACGATTCAACATTAAGATTTAACCATAAGACTTAACCCTAAGACTTCAGGTTAAGTTTTAACCTTAAGACTCAACCCTGAGACTTAGTCGTGAAATTTATCCATAAGACTTATCCCTAAAACGGAAAACTGAGACTTAAACCTAAGATTTAACCTGAAGACTTAACCCTAAAACGTAGCCCTGAGACTTATCCTTGAGCTTTAACCTTGATACTTAATCCTGAGACTTAGCCCTAAGACTTATCCCCAAGACATAACTCTAAGGCTTAACCCTAAGACTTAACCTTAAGGCTCAACCTTAAGACTTAACATTAAGACTTAACCCTGAGACTTAACCATAAGACTTATCCTCAAGATTGTACTCTAAGACTTAACCCTAAGACTTAAGATGAAGACTTAACCCTAAGACTCAATCTAGGAGATGTAAACTTAAGACTTAATTAACCCTAAGACTCAATCTATGAGATGTAAACTTAAGACTTAACCTTTAGGAATTAACCCTGACACTTAACCTTAAGGCTTAACCCTAAGACTTAAGCTTAAGGTTTAAACTTAAGACTTATCTCTAAGACATAATCCTGAGACTTAACCCTAAGACTTAACCTCAAGTTTAACTTCAAAACTTAACCCTAAGACTGAATCCTAAGACACAACTTGACCACGTAACCCTGAGACTGAACCTTGAGACTTTACCTTGAAATTTAACCCTGGGATTTAACCCTAAGTCTTAATGCTAAGACTTAACTTTAAGATGTACCATTAAGACTTAACCTTAAAGCGTAACCTTAAGATTTACACTCAATACTTAACCCTAAGACTTAACCCTATGACTTAAACCTAAGGTTAAACCTTAAGACAAAACTTGAAGACTTAATTCAAAGACTTATCCCTAAAACTCAACACTGAGACTTAAACCTAAGATTTAAGACTTAACCCTAAGACTTAGCCCCAAGACTTAAGTCTAAGACTTCAAGTTATGAATTAAACTTTAGACTTAACCCTAAGACTCAAGCCATAAGACTTCACCTTAAGACTTAACCTGAAGACTTAACCTTAAAATTTAACCCTAAGACTGAACCCTAAAATATAACTTTTAAGACTTAACAATAAGACTGAACATTAAGACACAACCTTACGACTTCTACCCTGAGACCTAACCTTGAGACTTAACACTGAGATTTAACCCTAAGACTTAACTTTAAGATGTAACATTCGGACTTAACCTTAAAACTTAACCCTAAGTCTCAACCTTAAGAAGTAACTTGAAGACTTAACCCTGAGAATGAACTCTAAGACTTCAACTTAATAATTAACGCTCAGATATAACCCTCAGACTTAAACTTAAGAAATAACCCTAAGACTTAACCTTAATATTTAACTTGAAGATGTAACCTTAAGGCTTAACCCTAAACTTAACCCTAAGAGTTAACCTTAAGTGTTGACCTTACAGATTTAACCCTAAGAGTTAACCTTAGGACTGAAACGTTAAGACTTAACCCTAAGACTTATCCCCAAGACGTAACTCTAAAGCGTTAACCCTAAGACTTCAGCTTGTGATTTAAACTTTAGACTGAACGCTAAGACTTAAAATTACGATTTAACATTAAGATTTAACCATAAGACTTAACCCTAAGACTTCAGGTTAAGTTTTAACCTTAAGACTCAACCCTGAGACTTAGTCGTGAAATTTATCCATAAGACTTATCCCTAAAACGGAAAACTGAGACTTAAACCTAAGATTTAACCTGAAGACTTAACCCTAAAACGTAGCCCTGAGACTTATCCTTGAGCTTTAACCTTGATACTTAATCCTGAGACTTAGCCCTAAGACTTATCCCCAAGACATAACTCTAAGGCTTAACCCTAAGACTTAACCTTAAGGCTCAACCTTAAGACTTAACATTAAGACTTAACCCTGAGACTTAACCATAAGACTTATCCTCAAGATTGTACTCTAAGACTTAACCCTAAGACTTAAGATGAAGACTTAACCCTAAGACTCAATCTATGAGATGTAAACTTAAGACTTAATTAACCCTAAGACTCAATCTATGAGATGTAAACTTAAGACTTAACCTTTAGGAATTAACCCTGACACTTAACCTTAAGGCTTAACCCTAAGACTTAAGCTTAAGGTTTAAACTTAAGACTTATCTCTAAGACATAATCCTGAGACTTAACCCTAAGACTTAACCTCAAGTTTAACTTCAAAACTTAACCCTAAGACTGAATCCTAAGACACAACTTGACCACGTAACCCTGAGACTGAACCTTGAGACTTTACCTTGAAATTTAACCCTGGGATTTAACCCTAAGTCTTAATGCTAAGACTTAACTTTAAGATGTACCATTAAGACTTAACCTTAAAGCGTAACCTTAAGATTTACACTCAATACTTAACCCTAAGACTTAACCCTATGACTTAAACCTAAGGTTAAACCTTAAGACAAAACTTGAAGACTTAATTCAAAGACTTATCCCTAAAACTCAACACTGAGACTTAAACCTAAGATTTAAGACTTAACCCTAAGACTTAGCCCCAAGACTTAAGTCTAAGACTTCAAGTTATGAATTAAACTTTAGACTTAACCCTAAGACTCAAGCCATAAGACTTCACCTTAAGACTTAACCTGAAGACTTAACCTTAAAATTTAACCCTAAGACTGAACCCTAAAATATAACTTTTAAGACTTAACAATAAGACTGAACATTAAGACACAACCTTACGACTTCTACCCTGAGACCTAACCTTGAGACTTAACACTGAGATTTAACCCTAAGACTTAACTTTAAGATGTAACATTCGGACTTAACCTTAAAACTTAACCCTAAGTCTCAACCTTAAGAAGTAACTTGAAGACTTAACCCTGAGAATGAACTCTAAGACTTCAACTTAATAATTAACGCTCAGATATAACCCTCAGACTTAAACTTAAGAAATAACCCTAAGACTTAACCTTAATATTTAACTTGAAGATGTAACCTTAAGGCTTAACCCTAAACTTAACCCTAAGAGTTAACCTTAAGTGTTGACCTTACAGATTTAACCCTAAGAGTTAACCTTAGGACTGAAACGTTAAGACTTAACCCTAAGACTTATCCCCAAGACTTAACTCTAAAGCGTTAACCCTAAGACTTCAGCTTGTGATTTAAACTTTAGACTGAACGCTAAGACTTAAAATTACGATTTAACATTAAGATTTAACCATAAGACTTAACCCTAAGACTTCAGGTTAAGTTTTAACCTTAAGACTCAACCCTGAGACTTAGTCGTGAAATTTATCCATAAGACTTATCCCTAAAACGGAAAACTGAGACTTAAACCTAAGATTTAACCTGAAGACTTAACCCTAAAACGTAGCCCTGAGACTTATCCTTGAGCTTTAACCTTGATACTTAATCCTGAGACTTAGCCCTAAGACTTATCCCCAAGACATAACTCTAAGGCTTAACCCTAAGACTTAACCTTAAGGCTCAACCTTAAGACTTAACATTAAGACTTAACCCTGAGACTTAACCATAAGACTTATCCTCAAGATTGTACTCTAAGACTTAACCCTAAGACTTAAGATGAAGACTTAACCCTAAGACTCAATCTATGAGATGTAAACTTAAGACTTAATTAACCCTAAGACTCAATCTATGAGATGTAAACTTAAGACTTAACCTTTAGGAATTAACCCTGACACTTAACCTTAAGGCTTAACCCTAAGACTTAAGCTTAAGGTTTAAACTTAAGACTTATCTCTAAGACATAATCCTGAGACTTAACCCTAAGACTTAACCTCAAGTTTAACTTCAAAACTTAACCCTAAGACTGAATCCTAAGACACAACTTGACCACGTAACCCTGAGACTGAACCTTGAGACTTTACCTTGAAATTTAACCCTGGGATTTAACCCTAAGTCTTAATGCTAAGACTTAACTTTAAGATGTACCATTAAGACTTAACCTTAAAGCGTAACCTTAAGATTTACACTCAATACTTAACCCTAAGACTTAACCCTATGACTTAAACCTAAGGTTAAACCTTAAGACAAAACTTGAAGACTTAATTCAAAGACTTATCCCTAAAACTCAACACTGAGACTTAAACCTAAGATTTAAGACTTAACCCTAAGACTTAGCCCCAAGACTTAAGTCTAAGACTTCAAGTTATGAATTAAACTTTAGACTTAACCCTAAGACTCAAGCCATAAGACTTCACCTTAAGACTTAACCTGAAGACTTAACCTTAAAATTTAACCCTAAGACTGAACCCTAAAATATAACTTTTAAGACTTAACAATAAGACTGAACATTAAGACACAACCTTACGACTTCTACCCTGAGACCTAACCTTGAGACTTAACACTGAGATTTAACCCTAAGACTTAACTTTAAGATGTAACATTCGGACTTAACCTTAAAACTTAACCCTAAGTCTCAACCTTAAGAAGTAACTTGAAGACTTAACCCTGAGAATGAACTCTAAGACTTCAACTTAATAATTAACGCTCAGATATAACCCTCAGACTTAAACTTAAGAAATAACCCTAAGACTTAACCTTAATATTTAACTTGAAGATGTAACCTTAAGGCTTAACCCTAAACTTAACCCTAAGAGTTAACCTTAAGTGTTGACCTTACAGATTTAACCCTAAGAGTTAACCTTAGGACTGAAACGTTAAGACTTAACCCTAAGACTTATCCCCAAGACTTAACTCTAAAGCGTTAACCCTAAGACTTCAGCTTGTGATTTAAACTTTAGACTGAACGCTAAGACTTAAAATTACGATTTAACATTAAGATTTAACCATAAGACTTAACCCTAAGACTTCAGGTTAAGTTTTAACCTTAAGACTCAACCCTGAGACTTAGTCGTGAAATTTATCCATAAGACTTATCCCTAAAACGGAAAACTGAGACTTAAACCTAAGATTTAACCTGAAGACTTAACCCTAAAACGTAGCCCTGAGACTTATCCTTGAGCTTTAACCTTGATACTTAATCCTGAGACTTAGCCCTAAGACTTATCCCCAAGACATAACTCTAAGGCTTAACCCTAAGACTTAACCTTAAGGCTCAACCTTAAGACTTAACATTAAGACTTAACCCTGAGACTTAACCATAAGACTTATCCTCAAGATTGTACTCTAAGACTTAACCCTAAGACTTAAGATGAAGACTTAACCCTAAGACTCAATCTATGAGATGTAAACTTAAGACTTAATTAACCCTAAGACTCAATCTATGAGATGTAAACTTAAGACTTAACCTTTAGGAATTAACCCTGACACTTAACCTTAAGGCTTAACCCTAAGACTTAAGCTTAAGGTTTAAACTTAAGACTTATCTCTAAGACATAATCCTGAGACTTAACCCTAAGACTTAACCTCAAGTTTAACTTCAAAACTTAACCCTAAGACTGAATCCTAAGACACAACTTGACCACGTAACCCTGAGACTGAACCTTGAGACTTTACCTTGAAATTTAACCCTGGGATTTAACCCTAAGTCTTAATGCTAAGACTTAACTTTAAGATGTACCATTAAGACTTAACCTTAAAGCGTAACCTTAAGATTTACACTCAATACTTAACCCTAAGACTTAACCCTATGACTTAAACCTAAGGTTAAACCTTAAGACAAAACTTGAAGACTTAATTCAAAGACTTATCCCTAAAACTCAACACTGAGACTTAAACCTAAGATTTAAGACTTAACCCTAAGACTTAGCCCCAAGACTTAAGTCTAAGACTTCAAGTTATGAATTAAACTTTAGACTTAACCCTAAGACTCAAGCCATAAGACTTCACCTTAAGACTTAACCTGAAGACTTAACCTTAAAATTTAACCCTAAGACTGAACCCTAAAATATAACTTTTAAGACTTAACAATAAGACTGAACATTAAGACACAACCTTACGACTTCTACCCTGAGACCTAACCTTGAGACTTAACACTGAGATTTAACCCTAAGACTTAACTTTAAGATGTAACATTCGGACTTAACCTTAAAACTTAACCCTAAGTCTCAACCTTAAGAAGTAACTTGAAGACTTAACCCTGAGAATGAACTCTAAGACTTCAACTTAATAATTAACGCTCAGATATAACCCTCAGACTTAAACTTAAGAAATAACCCTAAGACTTAACCTTAATATTTAACTTGAAGATGTAACCTTAAGGCTTAACCCTAAACTTAACCCTAAGAGTTAACCTTAAGTGTTGACCTTACAGATTTAACCCTAAGAGTTAACCTTAGGACTGAAACGTTAAGACTTAACCCTAAGACTTATCCCCAAGACTTAACTCTAAAGCGTTAACCCTAAGACTTCAGCTTGTGATTTAAACTTTAGACTGAACGCTAAGACTTAAAATTACGATTTAACATTAAGATTTAACCATAAGACTTAACCCTAAGACTTCAGGTTAAGTTTTAACCTTAAGACTCAACCCTGAGACTTAGTCGTGAAATTTATCCATAAGACTTATCCCTAAAACGGAAAACTGAGACTTAAACCTAAGATTTAACCTGAAGACTTAACCCTAAAACGTAGCCCTGAGACTTATCCTTGAGCTTTAACCTTGATACTTAATCCTGAGACTTAGCCCTAAGACTTATCCCCAAGACATAACTCTAAGGCTTAACCCTAAGACTTAACCTTAAGGCTCAACCTTAAGACTTAACATTAAGACTTAACCCTGAGACTTAACCATAAGACTTATCCTCAAGATTGTACTCTAAGACTTAACCCTAAGACTTAAGATGAAGACTTAACCCTAAGACTCAATCTATGAGATGTAAACTTAAGACTTAATTAACCCTAAGACTCAATCTATGAGATGTAAACTTAAGACTTAACCTTTAGGAATTAACCCTGACACTTAACCTTAAGGCTTAACCCTAAGACTTAAGCTTAAGGTTTAAACTTAAGACTTATCTCTAAGACATAATCCTGAGACTTAACCCTAAGACTTAACCTCAAGTTTAACTTCAAAACTTAACCCTAAGACTGAATCCTAAGACACAACTTGACCACGTAACCCTGAGACTGAACCTTGAGACTTTACCTTGAAATTTAACCCTGGGATTTAACCCTAAGTCTTAATGCTAAGACTTAACTTTAAGATGTACCATTAAGACTTAACCTTAAAGCGTAACCTTAAGATTTACACTCAATACTTAACCCTAAGACTTAACCCTATGACTTAAACCTAAGGTTAAACCTTAAGACAAAACTTGAAGACTTAATTCAAAGACTTATCCCTAAAACTCAACACTGAGACTTAAACCTAAGATTTAAGACTTAACCCTAAGACTTAGCCCCAAGACTTAAGTCTAAGACTTCAAGTTATGAATTAAACTTTAGACTTAACCCTAAGACTCAAGCCATAAGACTTCACCTTAAGACTTAACCTGAAGACTTAACCTTAAAATTTAACCCTAAGACTGAACCCTAAAATATAACTTTTAAGACTTAACAATAAGACTGAACATTAAGACACAACCTTACGACTTCTACCCTGAGACCTAACCTTGAGACTTAACACTGAGATTTAACCCTAAGACTTAACTTTAAGATGTAACATTCGGACTTAACCTTAAAACTTAACCCTAAGTCTCAACCTTAAGAAGTAACTTGAAGACTTAACCCTGAGAATGAACTCTAAGACTTCAACTTAATAATTAACGCTCAGATATAACCCTCAGACTTAAACTTAAGAAATAACCCTAAGACTTAACCTTAATATTTAACTTGAAGATGTAACCTTAAGGCTTAACCCTAAACTTAACCCTAAGAGTTAACCTTAAGTGTTGACCTTACAGATTTAACCCTAAGAGTTAACCTTAGGACTGAAACGTTAAGACTTAACCCTAAGACTTATCCCCAAGACTTAACTCTAAAGCGTTAACCCTAAGACTTCAGCTTGTGATTTAAACTTTAGACTGAACGCTAAGACTTAAAATTACGATTTAACATTAAGATTTAACCATAAGACTTAACCCTAAGACTTCAGGTTAAGTTTTAACCTTAAGACTCAACCCTGAGACTTAGTCGTGAAATTTATCCATAAGACTTATCCCTAAAACGGAAAACTGAGACTTAAACCTAAGATTTAACCTGAAGACTTAACCCTAAAACGTAGCCCTGAGACTTATCCTTGAGCTTTAACCTTGATACTTAATCCTGAGACTTAGCCCTAAGACTTATCCCCAAGACATAACTCTAAGGCTTAACCCTAAGACTTAACCTTAAGGCTCAACCTTAAGACTTAACATTAAGACTTAACCCTGAGACTTAACCATAAGACTTATCCTCAAGATTGTACTCTAAGACTTAACCCTAAGACTTAAGATGAAGACTTAACCCTAAGACTCAATCTATGAGATGTAAACTTAAGACTTAATTAACCCTAAGACTCAATCTATGAGATGTAAACTTAAGACTTAACCTTTAGGAATTAACCCTGACACTTAACCTTAAGGCTTAACCCTAAGACTTAAGCTTAAGGTTTAAACTTAAGACTTATCTCTAAGACATAATCCTGAGACTTAACCCTAAGACTTAACCTCAAGTTTAACTTCAAAACTTAACCCTAAGACTGAATCCTAAGACACAACTTGACCACGTAACCCTGAGACTGAACCTTGAGACTTTACCTTGAAATTTAACCCTGGGATTTAACCCTAAGTCTTAATGCTAAGACTTAACTTTAAGATGTACCATTAAGACTTAACCTTAAAGCGTAACCTTAAGATTTACACTCAATACTTAACCCTAAGACTTAACCCTATGACTTAAACCTAAGGTTAAACCTTAAGACAAAACTTGAAGACTTAATTCAAAGACTTATCCCTAAAACTCAACACTGAGACTTAAACCTAAGATTTAAGACTTAACCCTAAGACTTAGCCCCAAGACTTAAGTCTAAGACTTCAAGTTATGAATTAAACTTTAGACTTAACCCTAAGACTCAAGCCATAAGACTTCACCTTAAGACTTAACCTGAAGACTTAACCTTAAAATTTAACCCTAAGACTGAACCCTAAAATATAACTTTTAAGACTTAACAATAAGACTGAACATTAAGACACAACCTTACGACTTCTACCCTGAGACCTAACCTTGAGACTTAACACTGAGATTTAACCCTAAGACTTAACTTTAAGATGTAACATTCGGACTTAACCTTAAAACTTAACCCTAAGTCTCAACCTTAAGAAGTAACTTGAAGACTTAACCCTGAGAATGAACTCTAAGACTTCAACTTAATAATTAACGCTCAGATATAACCCTCAGACTTAAACTTAAGAAATAACCCTAAGACTTAACCTTAATATTTAACTTGAAGATGTAACCTTAAGGCTTAACCCTAAACTTAACCCTAAGAGTTAACCTTAAGTGTTGACCTTACAGATTTAACCCTAAGAGTTAACCTTAGGACTGAAACGTTAAGACTTAACCCTAAGACTTATCCCCAAGACGTAACTCTAAAGCGTTAACCCTAAGACTTCAGCTTGTGATTTAAACTTTAGACTGAACGCTAAGACTTAAAATTACGATTCAACATTAAGATTTAACCATAAGACTTAACCCTAAGACTTCAGGTTAAGTTTTAACCTTAAGACTCAACCCTGAGACTTAGTCGTGAAATTTATCCATAAGACTTATCCCTAAAACGGAAAACTGAGACTTAAACCTAAGATTTAACCTGAAGACTTAACCCTAAAACGTAGCCCTGAGACTTATCCTTGAGCTTTAACCTTGATACTTAATCCTGAGACTTAGCCCTAAGACTTATCCCCAAGACATAACTCTAAGGCTTAACCCTAAGACTTAACCTTAAGGCTCAACCTTAAGACCTAACATTAAGACTTAACCCTGAGACTTAACCATAAGACTTATCCTCAAGATTGTACTCTAAGACTTAACCCTAAGACTTAAGATGAAGACTTAACCCTAAGACTCAATCTATGAGATGTAAACTTAAGACTTAATTAAACCCTAAGACTCAATCTATGAGATGTAAACTTAAGACTTAACCTTTAGGAATTAACCCTGACACTTAACCTTAAGGCTTAACCCTAAGACTTAAGCTTAAGGTTTAAACTTAAGACTTATCCCTAAGACATAATCCTGAGACTTAACCCTAAGACTTAACCTCAAGTTTAACTTCAAAACTTAACCCTAAGACTGAATCCTAAGACACAACTTGACCACGTAACCCTGAGACTGAACCTTGAGACTTTACCTTGAAATTTAACCCTGGGATTTAACCCTAAGTCTTAATGCTAAGACTTCACTTTAAGATGTACCATTAAGACTTAACCTTAAAGCGTAACCTTAAGATTTACACTCAATACTTAACCCTAAGACTTAACCCTATGACTTAAACCTAAGGTTAAACCTTAAGACAAAACTTGAAGACTTAATTCAAAGACTTATCCCTAAGACTCAACACTGAGACTTAAACCTAAGATTTAAGACTTAACCCTAAGACTTAGCCCCAAGACTTAAGTCTAAGACTTAAACTTATGAATTAAACTTTAGACTTAACCCTAAGACTCAAGCCATAAGACTTCACCTTAAGACTTAACCTGAAGACTTAACCTTAAAATTTAACCCTAAGACTGAACCCTAAAATATAACTTTTAAGACTTAACAATAAGACTGAACATTAAGACACAACCTTACGACTTCTACCCTGCGACCTAACCTTGAGACTTAACACTGAGATTTAACCCTAAGACTTAACTTTAAGATGTAACATTCGGACTTAACCTTAAAACTTAACCCTAAGTCTCAACCTTAAGAAGTAACTTGAAGACTTAACCCTGAGAATGAACTCTAAGACTTCAACTTAATAATTAACGCTCAGATATAACCCTCAGACTTAAACTTAAGAAATAATCCTAAGAATTAACCTTAATATTTAACTTGAAGATGTAACCTTAAGGCTTAACCCTAAACTTAACCCTAAGAGTTAACCTTAAGTGTTGACCTTACAGATTTAACCCTAAGAGTTAACCTTAGGACTGAAACGTTAAGACTTAACCCTAAGACTTATCCCCAAGACGTAACTCTAAAGCGTTAACCCTAAGACTTCAGCTTGTGATTTAAACTTTAGACTGAACGCTAAGACTTAAAATTACGATTCAACATTAAGATTTAACCATAAGACTTAACCCTAAGACTTCAGGTTAAGTTTTAACCTTAAGACTCAACCCTGAGACTTAGTCGTGAAATTTATCCATAAGACTTATCCCTAAAACTGAAAACTGAGACCTAAACCTAAGATTTAACCTGAAGACTTAACCCTAAAACGTAGCCCTGAGACTTATCCTTGAGCTTTAACCTTGATACTTAATCCTGAGACTTAGCCCTAAGACTTATCCCCAAGACATAACTCTAAGGCTTAACCCTAAGACTTAACCTTAAGGCTCAACCTTAAGACTTAACATTAAGACTTAACCCTGAGACTTAACCATAAGACTTATCCTCAAGATTGTACTCTAAGACTTAACCCTAAGACTTAAGATGAAGACTTAACCCTAAGACTCAATCTATGAGATGTAAACTTAAGACTTAATTAAACCCTAAGACTCAATCTATGAGATGTAAACTTAAGACTTAACCTTTAGGAATTAACCCTGACACTTAACCTTAAGGCTTAACCCTAAGACTTAAGCTTAAGGTTTAAACTTAAGACTTATCTCTAAGACATAATCCTGAGACTTAACCCTAAGACTTAACCTCAAGTTTAACTTCAAAACTTAACCCTAAGACTGAATCCTAAGACACAACTTGACCACGTAACCCTGAGACTGAACCTTGAGACTTTACCTTGAAATTTAACCCTGGGATTTAACCCTAAGTCTTAATGCTAAGACTTAACTTTAAGATGTACCATTAAGACTTAACCTTAAAGCGTAACCTTAAGATTTACACTCAATACTTAACCCTAAGACTTAACCCTATGACTTAAACCTAAGGTTAAACCTTAAGACAAAACTTGAAGACTTAATTCAAAGACTTATCCCTAAGACTCAACACTGAGACTTAAACCTAAGATTTAAGACTTAACCCTAAGACTTAGCCCCAAGACTTAAGTCTAAGACTTCAAGTTATGAATTAAACTTTAGACTTAACCCTAAGACTCAAGCCATAAGACTTCACCTTAAGACTTAACCTGAAGACTTAACCTTAAAATTTAACCCTAAGACTGAACCCTAAAATATAACTTTTAAGACTTAACAATAAGACTGAACATTAAGACACAACCTTACGACTTCTACCCTGAGACCTAACCTTGAGACTTAACACTGAGATTTAACCCTAAGACTTAACTTTAAGATGTAACATTCGGACTTAACCTTAAAACTTAACCCTAAGCCTCAACCTTAAGAAGTAACTTGAAGACTTAACCCTGAGAATGAACTCTAAGACTTCAACTTAATAATTAACGCTCAGATATAACCCTCAGACTTAAACTTAAGAAATAACCCTAAGACTTAACCTTAATATTTAACTTGAAGATGTAACCTTAAGGCTTAACCCTAAACTTAACCCTAAGAGTTAACCTTAAGTGTTGACCTTACAGATTTAACCCTAAGAGTTAACCTTAGGACTGAAACGTTAAGACTTAACCCTAAGACTTATCCCCAAGACGTAACTCTAAATCGTTAACCCTAAGACTTCAGCTTGTGATTTAAACTTTAGACTGAACGCTAAGACTTAAAATTACGATTCAACATTAAGATTTAACCATAAGACTTAACCCTAAGACTTCAGGTTAAGTTTTAACCTTAAGACTCAACCCTGAGACTTAGTCGTGAAATTTATCCATAAGACTTATCCCTAAAACGGAAAACTGAGACCTAAACCTAAGATTTAACCTGAAGACTTAACCCTAAAACGTAGCCCTGAGACTTATCCTTGAGCTTTAACCTTGATACTTAATCCTGAGACTTAGCCCTAAGACTTATCCCCAAGACATAACTCTAAGGCTTAACCCTAAGACTTAACCTTAAGGCTCAACCTTAAGACCTAACATTAAGACTTAACCCTGAGACTTAACTATAAGACTTATCCTCAAGATTGTACTCTAAGACTTAACCCTAAGACTTAAGATGAAGACTTAACCCTAAGACTCAATCTATGAGATGTAAACTTAAGACTTAATTAAACCCTAAGACTCAATCTATGAGATGTAAACTTAAGACTTAACCTTTAGGAATTAACCCTGACACTTAACCTTAAGGCTTAACCCTAAGACTTAAGCTTAAGGTTTGAACTTAAGACTTCACATTAAGACTTATCCCTAAGACATAATCCTGAGACTTAACCCTAAGACTTAACCTCAAGTTTAACTTCAAAACTTAACCCTAAGACTGAATCCTAAGACACAACTTGACCACGTAACCCTGAGACTTAACCTTGAGACTTTACCTTGAAATTTAACCCTGGGATTTAACCCTAAGTCTTAATGCTAAGACTTAACTTTAAGATGTACCATTAAGACTTAACCTTAAAGCGTAACCTTAAGATTTACACTCAAAACTTAACCCTAAGACTTAACCCTATGACTTAAACCTAAGGTTAAACCTTAAGACAAAACTTGAAGACTTAATTCAAAGACTTATCCCTAAGACTCAACACTGAGACTTAAACCTAAGTTTTAAGACTTAACCCTAAGACTTAGCCCCAAGACTTAAGTCTAAGACTTCAAGTTATGAATTAAACTTTAGACTTAACCCTAAGACTCAAGCCATAAGACTTCACCTTAAGACTTAACCTGAAGACTTAACCTTAAAATTTAACCCTAAGACTGAACCCTAAAATATAACTTTTAAGACTTAACAATAAGACTGAACATTAAGACACAACCTTACGACTTCTACCCTGAGACCTAACCTTGAGACTTAACACTGAGATTTAACCCTAAGACTTAACTTTAAGATGTAACATTCGGACTTAACCTTAAAACTTAACCCTAAGTCTCAACCTTAAGAAGTAACTTGAAGACTTAACCCTGAGAATGAACTCTAAGACTTCAACTTAATAATTAACGCTCAGATATAACCCTCAGACTTAAACTTAAGAAATAACCCTAAGACTTAACCTTAATATTTAACTTGAAGATGTAACCTTAAGGCTTAACCCTAAACTTAACCCTAAGAGTTAACCTTAAGTGTTGACCTTACAGATTTAACCCTAAGAGTTAACCTTAGGACTGAAACGTTAAGACTTAACCCTAAGACTTATCCCCAAGACTTAACTCTAAAGCGTTAACCCTAAGACTTCAGCTTGTGATTTAAACTTTAGACTGAACGCTAAGACTTAAAATTACGATTTAACATTAAGATTTAACCATAAGACTTAACCCTAAGACTTCAGGTTAAGTTTTAACCTTAAGACTCAACCCTGAGACTTAGTCGTGAAATTTATCCATAAGACTTATCCCTAAAACGGAAAACTGAGACTTAAACCTAAGATTTAACCTGAAGACTTAACCCTAAAACGTAGCCCTGAGACTTATCCTTGAGCTTTAACCTTGATACTTAATCCTGAGACTTAGCCCTAAGACTTATCCCCAAGACATAACTCTAAGGCTTAACCCTAAGACTTAACCTTAAGGCTCAACCTTAAGACCTAACATTAAGACTTAACCCTGAGACTTAACTATAAGACTTATCCTCAAGATTGTACTCTAAGACTTAACCCTAAGACTTAAGATGAAGACTTAACCCTAAGACTCAATCTATGAGATGTAAACTTAAGACTTAATTAAACCCTAAGACTCAATCTATGAGATGTAAACTTAAGACTTAACCTTTAGGAATTAACCCTGACACTTAACCTTAAGGCTTAACCCTAAGACTTAAGCTTAAGGTTTAAACTTAAGACTTATCCCTAAGACATAATCCTGAGACTTAACCCTAAGACTTAACCTCAAGTTTAACTTCAAAACTTAACCCTAAGACTGAATCCTAAGACACAACTTGACCACGTAACCCTGAGACTGAACCTTGAGACTTTACCTTGAAATTTAACCCTGGGATTTAACCCTAAGTCTTAATGCTAAGACTTAACTTTAAGATGTACCATTAAGACTTAACCTTAAAGCGTAACCTTAAGATTTACACTCAATACTTAACCCTAAGACTTAACCCTATGACTTAAACCTAAGGTTAAACCTTAAGACAAAACTTGAAGACTTAATTCAAAGACTTATCCCTAAGACTCAACACTGAGACTTAAACCTAAGATTTAAGACTTAACCCTAAGACTTAGCCCCAAGACTTAAGTCTAAGACTTAAACTTATGAATTAAACTTTAGACTTAACCCTAAGACTCAAGCCATAAGACTTCACCTTAAGACTTAACCTGAAGACTTAACCTTAAAATTTAACCCTAAGACTGAACCCTAAAATATAACTTTTAAGACTTAACAATAAGACTGAACATTAAGACACAACCTTACGACTTCTACCCTGCGACCTAACCTTGAGACTTAACACTGAGATTTAACCCTAAGACTTAACTTTAAGATGTAACATTCGGACTTAACCTTAAAACTTAACCCTAAGTCTCAACCTTAAGAAGTAACTTGAAGACTTAACCCTGAGAATGAACTCTAAGACTTCAACTTAATAATTAACGCTCAGATATAACCCTCAGACTTAAACTTAAGAAATAATCCTAAGAATTAACCTTAATATTTAACTTGAAGATGTAACCTTAAGGCTTAACCCTAAACTTAACCCTAAGAGTTAACCTTAAGTGTTGACCTTACAGATTTAACCCTAAGAGTTAACCTTAGGACTGAAACGTTAAGACTTAACCCTAAGACTTATCCCCAAGACGTAACTCTAAAGCGTTAACCCTAAGACTTCAGCTTGTGATTTAAACTTTAGACTGAACGCTAAGACTTAAAATTACGATTCAACATTAAGATTTAACCATAAGACTTAACCCTAAGACTTCAGGTTAAGTTTTAACCTTAAGACTCAACCCTGAGACTTAGTCGTGAAATTTATCCATAAGACTTATCCCTAAAACGGAAAACTGAGACTTAAACCTAAGATTTAACCTGAAGACTTAACCCTAAAACGTAGCCCTGAGACTTATCCTTGAGCTTTAACCTTGATACTTAATCCTGAGACTTAGCCCTAAGACTTATCCCCAAGACATAACTCTAAGGCTTAACCCTAAGACTTAACCTTAAGGCTCAACCTTAAGACTTAACATTAAGACTTAACCCTGAGACTTAACCATAAGACTTATCCTCAAGATTGTACTCTAAGACTTAACCCTAAGACTTAAGATGAAGACTTAACCCTAAGACTCAATCTATGAGATGTAAACTTAAGACTTAATTAAACCCTAAGGCTCAATCTATGAGATGTAAACTTAAGACTTAACCTTTAGGAATTAACCCTGACACTTAACCTTAAGGCTTAACCCTAAGACTTAAGCTTAAGGTTTAAACTTAAGACTTATCCCTAAGACATAATCCTGAGACTTAACCCTAAGACTTAACCTCAAGTTTAACTTCAAAACTTAACCCTAAGACTGAATCCTAAGACACAACTTGACCACGTAACCCTGAGACTTAACCTTGAGACTTTACCTTGAAATTTAACCCTGGGATTTAACCCTAAGTCTTAATGCTAAGACTTAACTTTAAGATGTACCATTAAGACTTAACCTTAAAGCGTAACCTTAAGATTTACACTCAATACTTAACCCTAAGACTTAACCCTATGACTTAAACCTAAGGTTAAACCTTAAGACAAAACTTGAAGACTTAATTCAAAGACTTATCCCTAAGACTCAACACTGAGACTTAAACCTAAGATTTAAGACTTAACCCTAAGACTTAGCCCCAAGACTTAAGTCTAAGACTTAAACTTATGAATTAAACTTTAGACTTAACCCTAAGACTCAAGCCATAAGACTTCACCTTAAGACTTAACCTGAAGACTTAACCTTAAAATTTAACCCTAAGACTGAACCCTAAAATATAACTTTTAAGACTTAACAATAAGACTGAACATTAAGACACAACCTTACGACTTCTACCCTGAGACCTAACCTTGAGACTTAACACTGAGATTTAACCCTAAGACTTAACTTTAAGATGTAACATTCGGACTTAACCTTAAAACTTAACCCTAAGTCTCAACCTTAAGAAGTAACTTGAAGACTTAACCCTGAGAATGAACTCTAAGACTTCAACTTAATAATTAACGCTCAGATATAACCCTCAGACTTAAACTTAAGAAATAACCCTAAGACTTAACCTTAATATTTAACTTGAAGATGTAACCTTAAGGCTTAACCCTAAACTTAACCCTAAGAGTTAACCTTAAGTGTTGACCTTACAGATTTAACCCTAAGAGTTAACCTTAGGACTGAAACGTTAAGACTTAACCCTAAGACTTATCCCCAAGACTTAACTCTAAAGCGTTAACCCTAAGACTTCAGCTTGTGATTTAAACTTTAGACTGAACGCTAAGACTTAAAATTACGATTCAACATTAAGATTTAACCATAAGACTTAACCCTAAGACTTCAGGTTAAGTTTTAACCTTAAGACTCAACCCTGAGACTTAGTCGTGAAATTTATCCATAAGACTTATCCCTAAAACGGAAAACTGAGACTTAAACCTAAGATTTAACCTGAAGACTTAACCCTAAAACGTAGCCCTGAGACTTATCCTTGAGCTTTAACCTTGATACTTAATCCTGAGACTTAGCCCTAAGACTTATCCCCAAGACATAACTCTAAGGCTTAACCCTAAGACTTAACCTTAAGGCTCAACCTTAAGACTTAACATTAAGACTTAACCCTGAGACTTAACCATAAGACTTATCCTCAAGATTGTACTCTAAGACTTAACCCTAAGACTTAAGATGAAGACTTAACCCTAAGACTCAATCTATGAGATGTAAACTTAAGACTTAATTAAACCCTAAGGCTCAATCTATGAGATGTAAACTTAAGACTTAACCTTTAGGAATTAACCCTGACACTTAACCTTAAGGCTTAACCCTAAGACTTAAGCTTAAGGTTTAAACTTAAGACTTATCCCTAAGACATAATCCTGAGACTTAACCCTAAGACTTAACCTCAAGTTTAACTTCAAAACTTAACCCTAAGACTGAATCCTAAGACACAACTTGACCACGTAACCCTGAGACTTAACCTTGAGACTTTACCTTGAAATTTAACCCTGGGATTTAACCCTAAGTCTTAATGCTAAGACTTAACTTTAAGATGTACCATTAAGACTTAACCTTAAAGCGTAACCTTAAGATTTACACTCAATACTTAACCCTAAGACTTAACCCTATGACTTAAACCTAAGGTTAAACCTTAAGACAAAACTTGAAGACTTAATTCAAAGACTTATCCCTAAGACTCAACACTGAGACTTAAACCTAAGATTTAAGACTTAACCCTAAGACTTAGCCCCAAGACTTAAGTCTAAGACTTAAACTTATGAATTAAACTTTAGACTTAACCCTAAGACTCAAGCCATAAGACTTCACCTTAAGACTTAACCTGAAGACTTAACCTTAAAATTTAACCCTAAGACTGAACCCTAAAATATAACTTTTAAGACTTAACAATAAGACTGAACATTAAGACACAACCTTACGACTTCTACCCTGAGACCTAACCTTGAGACTTAACACTGAGATTTAACCCTAAGACTTAACTTTAAGATGTAACATTCGGACTTAACCTTAAAACTTAACCCTAAGTCTCAACCTTAAGAAGTAACTTGAAGACTTAACCCTGAGAATGAACTCTAAGACTTCAACTTAATAATTAACGCTCAGATATAACCCTCAGACTTAAACTTAAGAAATAACCCTAAGACTTAACCTTAATATTTAACTTGAAGATGTAACCTTAAGGCTTAACCCTAAACTTAACCCTAAGAGTTAACCTTAAGTGTTGACCTTACAGATTTAACCCTAAGAGTTAACCTTAGGACTGAAACGTTAAGACTTAACCCTAAGACTTATCCCCAAGACTTAACTCTAAAGCGTTAACCCTAAGACTTCAGCTTGTGATTTAAACTTTAGACTGAACGCTAAGACTTAAAATTACGATTTAACATTAAGATTTAACCATAAGACTTAACCCTAAGACTTCAGGTTAAGTTTTAACCTTAAGACTCAACCCTGAGACTTAGTCGTGAAATTTATCCATAAGACTTATCCCTAAAACGGAAAACTGAGACTTAAACCTAAGATTTAACCTGAAGACTTAACCCTAAAACGTAGCCCTGAGACTTATCCTTGAGCTTTAACCTTGATACTTAATCCTGAGACTTAGCCCTAAGACTTATCCCCAAGACATAACTCTAAGGCTTAACCCTAAGACTTAACCTTAAGGCTCAACCTTAAGACTTAACATTAAGACTTAACCCTGAGACTTAACCATAAGACTTATCCTCAAGATTGTACTCTAAGACTTAACCCTAAGACTTAAGATGAAGACTTAACCCTAAGACTCAATCTATGAGATGTAAACTTAAGACTTAATTAACCCTAAGACTCAATCTATGAGATGTAAACTTAAGACTTAACCTTTAGGAATTAACCCTGACACTTAACCTTAAGGCTTAACCCTAAGACTTAAGCTTAAGGTTTAAACTTAAGACTTATCCCTAAGACATAATCCTGAGACTTAACCCTAAGACTTAACCTCAAGTTTAACTTCAAAACTTAACCCTAAGACTGAATCCTAAGACACAACTTGACCACGTAACCCTGAGACTTAACCTTGAGACTTTACCTTGAAATTTAACCCTGGGATTTAACCCTAAGTCTTAATGCTAAGACTTCACTTTAAGATGTACCATTAAGACTTAACCTTAAAGTGTAACCTTAAGATTTACACTCAAAACTTAACCCTAAGACTTAACCCTATGACTTAAACTTAAGGTTAAACCTTAAGACAAAACTTGAAGACTTAATTCAAAGACTTATCCCTAAGACTCAACACTGAGACTTAAACCTAAGATTTAAGACTTAACCCTAAGACTTAGCCCCAAGACTTAAGTCTAAGACTTAAACTTATGAATTAAACTTTAGACTTAACCCTAAGACTCAAGCCATAAGACTTCACCTTAAGACTTAACCTGAAGACTTAACCTTAAAATTTAACCCTAAGACTGAACCCTAAAATATAACTTTTAAGACTTAACAATAAGACTGAACATTAAGACACAACCTTACGACTTCTACCCTGCGACCTAACCTTGAGACTTAACACTGAGATTTAACCCTAAGACTTAACTTTAAGATGTAACATTCGGACTTAACCTTAAAACTTAACCCTAAGTCTCAACCTTAAGAAGTAACTTGAAGACTTAACCCTGAGAATGAACTCTAAGACTTCAACTTAATAATTAACGCTCAGATATAACCCTCAGACTTAAACTTAAGAAATAACCCTAAGACTTAACCTTAATATTTAACTTGAAGATGTAACCTTAAGGCTTAACCCTAAACTTAACCCTAAGAGTTAACCTTAAGTGTTGACCTTACAGATTTAACCCTAAGAGTTAACCTTAGGACTGAAACGTTAAGACTTAACCCTAAGACTTATCCCCAAGACTTAACTCTAAAGCGTTAACCCTAAGACTTCAGCTTGTGATTTAAACTTTAGACTGAACGCTAAGACTTAAAATTACGATTTAACATTAAGATTTAACCATAAGACTTAACCCTAAGACTTCAGGTTAAGTTTTAACCTTAAGACTCAACCCTGAGACTTAGTCGTGAAATTTATCCATAAGACTTATCCCTAAAACGGAAAACTGAGACTTAAACCTAAGATTTAACCTGAAGACTTAACCCTAAAACGTAGCCCTGAGACTTATCCTTGAGCTTTAACCTTGATACTTAATCCTGAGACTTAGCCCTAAGACTTATCCCCAAGACATAACTCTAAGGCTTAACCCTAAGACTTAACCTTAAGGCTCAACCTTAAGACTTAACATTAAGACTTAACCCTGAGACTTAACCATAAGACTTATCCTCAAGATTGTACTCTAAGACTTAACCCTAAGACTTAAGATGAAGACTTAACCCTAAGACTCAATCTATGAGATGTAAACTTAAGACTTAATTAACCCTAAGACTCAATCTATGAGATGTAAACTTAAGACTTAACCTTTAGGAATTAACCCTGACACTTAACCTTAAGGCTTAACCCTAAGACTTAAGCTTAAGGTTTAAACTTAAGACTTATCTCTAAGACATAATCCTGAGACTTAACCCTAAGACTTAACCTCAAGTTTAACTTCAAAACTTAACCCTAAGACTGAATCCTAAGACACAACTTGACCACGTAACCCTGAGACTGAACCTTGAGACTTTACCTTGAAATTTAACCCTGGGATTTAACCCTAAGTCTTAATGCTAAGACTTAACTTTAAGATGTACCATTAAGACTTAACCTTAAAGCGTAACCTTAAGATTTACACTCAATACTTAACCCTAAGACTTAACCCTATGACTTAAACCTAAGGTTAAACCTTAAGACAAAACTTGAAGACTTAATTCAAAGACTTATCCCTAAAACTCAACACTGAGACTTAAACCTAAGATTTAAGACTTAACCCTAAGACTTAGCCCCAAGACTTAAGTCTAAGACTTCAAGTTATGAATTAAACTTTAGACTTAACCCTAAGACTCAAGCCATAAGACTTCACCTTAAGACTTAACCTGAAGACTTAACCTTAAAATTTAACCCTAAGACTGAACCCTAAAATATAACTTTTAAGACTTAACAATAAGACTGAACATTAAGACACAACCTTACGACTTCTACCCTGAGACCTAACCTTGAGACTTAACACTGAGATTTAACCCTAAGACTTAACTTTAAGATGTAACATTCGGACTTAACCTTAAAACTTAACCCTAAGTCTCAACCTTAAGAAGTAACTTGAAGACTTAACCCTGAGAATGAACTCTAAGACTTCAACTTAATAATTAACGCTCAGATATAACCCTCAGACTTAAACTTAAGAAATAACCCTAAGACTTAACCTTAATATTTAACTTGAAGATGTAACCTTAAGGCTTAACCCTAAACTTAACCCTAAGAGTTAACCTTAAGTGTTGACCTTACAGATTTAACCCTAAGAGTTAACCTTAGGACTGAAACGTTAAGACTTAACCCTAAGACTTATCCCCAAGACTTAACTCTAAAGCGTTAACCCTAAGACTTCAGCTTGTGATTTAAACTTTAGACTGAACGCTAAGACTTAAAATTACGATTTAACATTAAGATTTAACCATAAGACTTAACCCTAAGACTTCAGGTTAAGTTTTAACCTTAAGACTCAACCCTGAGACTTAGTCGTGAAATTTATCCATAAGACTTATCCCTAAAACGGAAAACTGAGACTTAAACCTAAGATTTAACCTGAAGACTTAACCCTAAAACGTAGCCCTGAGACTTATCCTTGAGCTTTAACCTTGATACTTAATCCTGAGACTTAGCCCTAAGACTTATCCCCAAGACATAACTCTAAGGCTTAACCCTAAGACTTAACCTTAAGGCTCAACCTTAAGACTTAACATTAAGACTTAACCCTGAGACTTAACCATAAGACTTATCCTCAAGATTGTACTCTAAGACTTAAACCTAAGACTTAAGATGAAGACTTAACCCTAAGACTCAATCTAAGAGATGTAAACTTAAGACTTAATTAACCCTAAGACTCAATCTATGAGATGTAAACTTAAGACTTAACCTTTAGGAATTAACCCTGACACTTAACCTTAAGGCTTAACCCTAAGACTTAAGCTTAAGGTTTAAACTTAAGACTTATCTCTAAGACATAATCCTGAGACTTAACCCTAAGACTTAACCTCAAGTTTAACTTCAAAACTTAACCCTAAGACTGAATCCTAAGACACAACTTGACCACGTAACCCTGAGACTGAACCTTGAGACTTTACCTTGAAATTTAACCCTGGGATTTAACCCTAAGTCTTAATGCTAAGACTTAACTTTAAGATGTACCATTAAGACTTAACCTTAAAGCGTAACCTTAAGATTTACACTCAATACTTAACCCTAAGACTTAACCCTATGACTTAAACCTAAGGTTAAACCTTAAGACAAAACTTGAAGACTTAATTCAAAGACTTATCCCTAAAACTCAACACTGAGACTTAAACCTAAGATTTAAGACTTAACCCTAAGACTTAGCCCCAAGACTTAAGTCTAAGACTTCAAGTTATGAATTAAACTTTAGACTTAACCCTAAGACTCAAGCCATAAGACTTCACCTTAAGACTTAACCTGAAGACTTAACCTTAAAATTTAACCCTAAGACTGAACCCTAAAATATAACTTTTAAGACTTAACAATAAGACTGAACATTAAGACACAACCTTACGACTTCTACCCTGAGACCTAACCTTGAGACTTAACACTGAGATTTAACCCTAAGACTTAACTTTAAGATGTAACATTCGGACTTAACCTTAAAACTTAACCCTAAGTCTCAACCTTAAGAAGTAACTTGAAGACTTAACCCTGAGAATGAACTCTAAGACTTCAACTTAATAATTAACGCTCAGATATAACCCTCAGACTTAAACTTAAGAAATAACCCTAAGACTTAACCTTAATATTTAACTTGAAGATGTAACCTTAAGGCTTAACCCTAAACTTAACCCTAAGAGTTAACCTTAAGTGTTGACCTTACAGATTTAACCCTAAGAGTTAACCTTAGGACTGAAACGTTAAGACTTAACCCTAAGACTTATCCCCAAGACGTAACTCTAAAGCGTTAACCCTAAGACTTCAGCTTGTGATTTAAACTTTAGACTGAACGCTAAGACTTAAAATTACGATTCAACATTAAGATTTAACCATAAGACTTAACCCTAAGACTTCAGGTTAAGTTTTAACCTTAAGACTCAACCCTGAGACTTAGTCGTGAAATTTATCCATAAGACTTATCCCTAAAACGGAAAACTGAGACTTAAACCTAAGATTTAACCTGAAGACTTAACCCTAAAACGTAGCCCTGAGACTTATCCTTGAGCTTTAACCTTGATACTTAATCCTGAGACTTAGCCCTAAGACTTATCCCCAAGACATAACTCTAAGGCTTAACCCTAAGACTTAACCTTAAGGCTCAACCTTAAGACCTAACATTAAGACTTAACCCTGAGACTTAACCATAAGACTTATCCTCAAGATTGTACTCTAAGACTTAACCCTAAGACTTAAGATGAAGACTTAACCCTAAGACTCAATCTATGAGATGTAAACTTAAGACTTAATTAAACCCTAAGACTCAATCTATGAGATGTAAACTTAAGACTTAACCTTTAGGAATTAACCCTGACACTTAACCTTAAGGCTTAACCCTAAGACTTAAGCTTAAGGTTTAAACTTAAGACTTATCCCTAAGACATAATCCTGAGACTTAACCCTAAGACTTAACCTCAAGTTTAACTTCAAAACTTAACCCTAAGACTGAATCCTAAGACACAACTTGACCACGTAACCCTGAGACTGAACCTTGAGACTTTACCTTGAAATTTAACCCTGGGATTTAACCCTAAGTCTTAATGCTAAGACTTCACTTTAAGATGTACCATTAAGACTTAACCTTAAAGCGTAACCTTAAGATTTACACTCAATACTTAACCCTAAGACTTAACCCTATGACTTAAACCTAAGGTTAAACCTTAAGACAAAACTTGAAGACTTAATTCAAAGACTTATCCCTAAGACTCAACACTGAGACTTAAACCTAAGATTTAAGACTTAACCCTAAGACTTAGCCCCAAGACTTAAGTCTAAGACTTAAACTTATGAATTAAACTTTAGACTTAACCCTAAGACTCAAGCCATAAGACTTCACCTTAAGACTTAACCTGAAGACTTAACCTTAAAATTTAACCCTAAGACTGAACCCTAAAATATAACTTTTAAGACTTAACAATAAGACTGAACATTAAGACACAACCTTACGACTTCTACCCTGCGACCTAACCTTGAGACTTAACACTGAGATTTAACCCTAAGACTTAACTTTAAGATGTAACATTCGGACTTAACCTTAAAACTTAACCCTAAGTCTCAACCTTAAGAAGTAACTTGAAGACTTAACCCTGAGAATGAACTCTAAGACTTCAACTTAATAATTAACGCTCAGATATAACCCTCAGACTTAAACTTAAGAAATAATCCTAAGAATTAACCTTAATATTTAACTTGAAGATGTAACCTTAAGGCTTAACCCTAAACTTAACCCTAAGAGTTAACCTTAAGTGTTGACCTTACAGATTTAACCCTAAGAGTTAACCTTAGGACTGAAACGTTAAGACTTAACCCTAAGACTTATCCCCAAGACGTAACTCTAAAGCGTTAACCCTAAGACTTCAGCTTGTGATTTAAACTTTAGACTGAACGCTAAGACTTAAAATTACGATTCAACATTAAGATTTAACCATAAGACTTAACCCTAAGACTTCAGGTTAAGTTTTAACCTTAAGACTCAACCCTGAGACTTAGTCGTGAAATTTATCCATAAGACTTATCCCTAAAACTGAAAACTGAGACCTAAACCTAAGATTTAACCTGAAGACTTAACCCTAAAACGTAGCCCTGAGACTTATCCTTGAGCTTTAACCTTGATACTTAATCCTGAGACTTAGCCCTAAGACTTATCCCCAAGACATAACTCTAAGGCTTAACCCTAAGACTTAACCTTAAGGCTCAACCTTAAGACTTAACATTAAGACTTAACCCTGAGACTTAACCATAAGACTTATCCTCAAGATTGTACTCTAAGACTTAACCCTAAGACTTAAGATGAAGACTTAACCCTAAGACTCAATCTATGAGATGTAAACTTAAGACTTAATTAAACCCTAAGACTCAATCTATGAGATGTAAACTTAAGACTTAACCTTTAGGAATTAACCCTGACACTTAACCTTAAGGCTTAACCCTAAGACTTAAGCTTAAGGTTTAAACTTAAGACTTATCTCTAAGACATAATCCTGAGACTTAACCCTAAGACTTAACCTCAAGTTTAACTTCAAAACTTAACCCTAAGACTGAATCCTAAGACACAACTTGACCACGTAACCCTGAGACTGAACCTTGAGACTTTACCTTGAAATTTAACCCTGGGATTTAACCCTAAGTCTTAATGCTAAGACTTAACTTTAAGATGTACCATTAAGACTTAACCTTAAAGCGTAACCTTAAGATTTACACTCAATACTTAACCCTAAGACTTAACCCTATGACTTAAACCTAAGGTTAAACCTTAAGACAAAACTTGAAGACTTAATTCAAAGACTTATCCCTAAGACTCAACACTGAGACTTAAACCTAAGATTTAAGACTTAACCCTAAGACTTAGCCCCAAGACTTAAGTCTAAGACTTCAAGTTATGAATTAAACTTTAGACTTAACCCTAAGACTCAAGCCATAAGACTTCACCTTAAGACTTAACCTGAAGACTTAACCTTAAAATTTAACCCTAAGACTGAACCCTAAAATATAACTTTTAAGACTTAACAATAAGACTGAACATTAAGACACAACCTTACGACTTCTACCCTGAGACCTAACCTTGAGACTTAACACTGAGATTTAACCCTAAGACTTAACTTTAAGATGTAACATTCGGACTTAACCTTAAAACTTAACCCTAAGCCTCAACCTTAAGAAGTAACTTGAAGACTTAACCCTGAGAATGAACTCTAAGACTTCAACTTAATAATTAACGCTCAGATATAACCCTCAGACTTAAACTTAAGAAATAACCCTAAGACTTAACCTTAATATTTAACTTGAAGATGTAACCTTAAGGCTTAACCCTAAACTTAACCCTAAGAGTTAACCTTAAGTGTTGACCTTACAGATTTAACCCTAAGAGTTAACCTTAGGACTGAAACGTTAAGACTTAACCCTAAGACTTATCCCCAAGACGTAACTCTAAAGCGTTAACCCTAAGACTTCAGCTTGTGATTTAAACTTTAGACTGAACGCTAAGACTTAAAATTACGATTCAACATTAAGATTTAACCATAAGACTTAACCCTAAGACTTCAGGTTAAGTTTTAACCTTAAGACTCAACCCTGAGACTTAGTCGTGAAATTTATCCATAAGACTTATCCCTAAAACGGAAAACTGAGACCTAAACCTAAGATTTAACCTGAAGACTTAACCCTAAAACGTAGCCCTGAGACTTATCCTTGAGCTTTAACCTTGATACTTAATCCTGAGACTTAGCCCTAAGACTTATCCCCAAGACATAACTCTAAGGCTTAACCCTAAGACTTAACCTTAAGGCTCAACCTTAAGACCTAACATTAAGACTTAACCCTGAGACTTAACTATAAGACTTATCCTCAAGATTGTACTCTAAGACTTAACCCTAAGACTTAAGATGAAGACTTAACCCTAAGACTCAATCTAGGAGATGTAAACTTAAGACTTAATTAAACCCTAAGACTCAATCTATGAGATGTAAACTTAAGACTTAACCTTTAGGAATTAACCCTGACACTTAACCTTAAGGCTTAACCCTAAGACTTAAGCTTAAGGTTTGAACTTAAGACTTCACATTAAGACTTATCCCTAAGACATAATCCTGAGACTTAACCCTAAGACTTAACCTCAAGTTTAACTTCAAAACTTAACCCTAAGACTGAATCCTAAGACACAACTTGACCACGTAACCCTGAGACTTAACCTTGAGACTTTACCTTGAAATTTAACCCTGGGATTTAACCCTAAGTCTTAATGCTAAGACTTAACTTTAAGATGTACCATTAAGACTTAACCTTAAAGCGTAACCTTAAGATTTACACTCAAAACTTAACCCTAAGACTTAACCCTATGACTTAAACCTAAGGTTAAACCTTAAGACAAAACTTGAAGACTTAATTCAAAGACTTATCCCTAAGACTCAACACTGAGACTTAAACCTAAGTTTTAAGACTTAACCCTAAGACTTAGCCCCAAGACTTAAGTCTAAGACTTAAACTTATGAATTAAACTTTAGACTTAACCCTAAGACTCAAGCCATAAGACTTCACCTTAAGACTTAACCTGAAGACTTAACCTTAAAATTTAACCCTAAGACTGAACCCTAAAATATAACTTTTAAGACTTAACAATAAGACTGAACATTAAGACACAACCTTACGACTTCTACCCTGAGACCTAACCTTGAGACTTAACACTGAGATTTAACCCTAAGACTTAACTTTAAGATGTAACATTCGGACTTAATCTTAAAACTTAACCCTAAGTCTCAACCTTAAGAAGTAACTTGAAGACTTAACCCTGAGAATGAACTCTAAGACTTCAACTTAATAATTAACGCTCAGATATAACCCTCAGACTTAAACTTAAGAAATAATCCTAAGAATTAACCTTAATATTTAACTTGAAGATGTAACCTTAAGGCTTAACCCTAAACTTAACCCTAAGAGTTAACCTTAAGTGTTGACCTTACAGATTTAACCCTAAGAGTTAACCTTAGGACTGAAACGTTAAGACTTAACCCTAAGACTTATCCCCAAGACTTAACTCTAAAGCGTTAACCCTAAGACTTCAGCTTGTGATTTAAACTTTAGACTGAACGCTAAGACTTAAAATTACGATTTAACATTAAGATTTAACCATAAGACTTAACCCTAAGACTTCAGGTTAAGTTTTAACCTTAAGACTCAACCCTGAGACTTAGTCGTGAAATTTATCCATAAGACTTATCCCTAAAACTGAAAACTGAGACCTAAACCTAAGATTTAACCTGAAGACTTAACCCTAAAACGTAGCCCTGAGACTTATCCTTGAGCTTTAACCTTGATACTTAATCCTGAGACTTAGCCCTAAGACTTATCCCCAAGACATAACTCTAAGGCTTAACCCTAAGACTTAACCTTAAGGCTCAACCTTAAGACTTAACATTAAGACTTAACCCTGAGACTTAACCATAAGACTTATCCTCAAGATTGTACTCTAAGACTTAACCCTAAGACTTAAGATGAAGACTTAACCCTAAGACTCAATCTATGAGATGTAAACTTAAGACTTAATTAACCCTAAGACTCAATCTATGAGATGTAAACTTAAGACTTAACCTTTAGGAATTAACCCTGACACTTAACCTTAAGGCTTAACCCTAAGACTTAAGCTTAAGGTTTAAACTTAAGACTTATCTCTAAGACATAATCCTGAGACTTAACCCTAAGACTTAACCTCAAGTTTAACTTCAAAACTTAACCCTAAGACTGAATCCTAAGACACAACTTGACCACGTAACCCTGAGACTGAACCTTGAGACTTTACCTTGAAATTTAACCCTGGGATTTAACCCTAAGTCTTAATGCTAAGACTTAACTTTAAGATGTACCATTAAGACTTAACCTTAAAGCGTAACCTTAAGATTTACACTCAATACTTAACCCTAAGACTTAACCCTATGACTTAAACCTAAGGTTAAACCTTAAGACAAAACTTGAAGACTTACTTCAAAGACTTATCCCTAAGACTCAACACTGAGACTTAAACCTAAGATTTAAGACTTAACCCTAAGACTTAGCCCCAAGACTTAAGTCTAAGACTTAAACTTATGAATTAAACTTTAGACTTAACCCTAAGACTCAAGCCATAAGACTTCACCTTAAGACTTAACCTGAAGACTTAACCTTAAAATTTAACCCTAAGACTGAACCCTAAAATATAACTTTTAAGACTTAACAATAAGACTGAACATTAAGACACAACCTTACGACTTCTACCCTGAGACCTAACCTTGAGACTTAACACTGAGATTTAACCCTAAGACTTAACTTTAAGATGTAACATTCGGACTTAACCTTAAAACTTAACCCTAAGTCTCAACCTTAAGAAGTAACTTGAAGACTTAACCCTGAGAATGAACTCTAAGACTTCAACTTAATAATGAACGCTCAGATATAACCCTCAGACTTAAACTTAAGAAATAATCCTAAGAATTAACCTTAATATTTAACTTGAAGATGTAACCTTAAGGCTTAACCCTAAACTTAACCCTAAGAGTTAACCTTAAGTGTTGACCTTACAGATTTAACCCTAAGAGTTAACCTTAGGACTGAAACGTTAAGACTTAACCCTAAGACTTATCCCCAAGACGTAACTCTAAAGCGTTAACCCTAAGACTTCAGCTTGTGATTTAAACTTTAGACTGAACGCTAAGACTTAAAATTACGATTCAACATTAAGATTTAACCATAAGACTTAACCCTAAGACTTCAGGTTAAGTTTTAACCTTAAGACTCAACCCTGAGACTTAGTCGTGAAATTTATCCATAAGACTTATCCCTAAAACGGAAAACTGAGACCTAAACCTAAGATTTAACCTGAAGACTTAACCCTAAAACGTAGCCCTGAGACTTATCCTTGAGCTTTAACCTTGATACTTAATCCTGAGACTTAGCCCTAAGACTTATCCCCAAGACATAACTCTAAGGCTTAACCCTAAGACTTAACCTTAAGGCTCAACCTTAAGACCTAACATTAAGACTTAACCCTGAGACTTAACTATAAGACTTATCCTCAAGATTGTACTCTAAGACTTAACCCTAAGACTTAAGATGAAGACTTAACCCTAAGACTCAATCTATGAGATGTAAACTTAAGACTTAATTAAACCCTAAGACTCAATCTATGAGATGTAAACTTAAGACTTAACCTTTAGGAATTAACCCTGACACTTAACCTTAAGGCTTAACCCTAAGACTTATGCTTAAGGTTTAAACTTAAGACTTATCCCTAAGACATAATCCTGAGACTTAACCCTAAGACTTAACCTCAAGTTTAACTTCAAAACTTAACCCTAAGACTGAATCCTAAGACACAACTTGACCACGTAACCCTGAGACTGAACCTTGAGACTTTACCTTGAAATTTAACCCTGGGATTTAACCCTAAGTCTTAATGCTAAGACTTAACTTTAAGATGTACCATTAAGACTTAACCTTAAAGCGTAACCTTAAGATTTACACTCAATACTTAACCCTAAGACTTAACCCTATGACTTAAACCTAAGGTTAAACCTTAAGACAAAACTTGAAGACTTAATTCAAAGACTTATCCCTAAGACTCAACACTGAGACTTAAACCTAAGATTTAAGACTTAACCCTAAGACTTAGCCCCAAGACTTAAGTCTAAGACTTCAAGTTATGAATTAAACTTTAGACTTAACCCTAAGACTCAAGCCATAAGACTTAACCTGAAGACTTAACCTTAAAATTTAACCCTAAGACTGAACCCTAAAATATAACTTTTAAGACTTAACAATAAGACTGAACATTAAGACACAACCTTACGACTTCTACCCTGAGACCTAACCTTGAGACTTAACACTGAGATTTAACCCTAAGACTTAACTTTAAGATGTAACATTCGGACTTAACCTTAAAACTTAACCCTAAGCCTCAACCTTAAGAAGTAACTTGAAGACTTAACCCTGAGAATGAACTCTAAGACTTCAACTTAATAATTAACGCTCAGATATAACCCTCAGACTTAAACTTAAGAAATAACCCTAAGACTTAACCTTAATATTTAACTTGAAGATGTAACCTTAAGGCTTAACCCTAAACTTAACCCTAAGAGTTAACCTTAAGTGTTGACCTTACAGATTTAACCCTAAGAGTTAACCTTAGGACTGAAACGTTAAGACTTAACCCTAAGACTTATCCCCAAGACGTAACTCTAAAGCGTTAACCCTAAGACTTCAGCTTGTGATTTAAACTTTAGACTGAACGCTAAGACTTAAAATTACGATTCAACATTAAGATTTAACCATAAGACTTAACCCTAAGACTTCAGGTTAAGTTTTAACCTTAAGACTCAACCCTGAGACTTAGTCGTGAAATTTATCCATAAGACTTATCCCTAAAACGGAAAACTGAGACCTAAACCTAAGATTTAACCTGAAGACTTAACCCTAAAACGTAGCCCTGAGACTTATCCTTGAGCTTTAACCTTGATACTTAATCCTGAGACTTAGCCCTAAGACTTATCCCCAAGACATAACTCTAAGGCTTAACCCTAAGACTTAACCTTAAGGCTCAACCTTAAGACCTAACATTAAGACTTAACCCTGAGACTTAACTATAAGACTTATCCTCAAGATTGTACTCTAAGACTTAACCCTAAGACTTAAGATGAAGACTTAACCCTAAGACTCAATCTAGGAGATGTAAACTTAAGACTTAATTAAACCCTAAGACTCAATCTATGAGATGTAAACTTAAGACTTAACCTTTAGGAATTAACCCTGACACTTAACCTTAAGGCTTAACCCTAAGACTTAAGCTTAAGGTTTGAACTTAAGACTTCACATTAAGACTTATCCCTAAGACATAATCCTGAGACTTAACCCTAAGACTTAACCTCAAGTTTAACTTCAAAACTTAACCCTAAGACTGAATCCTAAGACACAACTTGACCACGTAACCCTGAGACTTAACCTTGAGACTTTACCTTGAAATTTAACCCTGGGATTTAACCCTAAGTCTTAATGCTAAGACTTAACTTTAAGATGTACCATTAAGACTTAACCTTAAAGCGTAACCTTAAGATTTACACTCAAAACTTAACCCTAAGACTTAACCCTATGACTTAAACCTAAGGTTAAACCTTAAGACAAAACTTGAAGACTTAATTCAAAGACTTATCCCTAAGACTCAACACTGAGACTTAAACCTAAGTTTTAAGACTTAACCCTAAGACTTAGCCCCAAGACTTAAGTCTAAGACTTAAACTTATGAATTAAACTTTAGACTTAACCCTAAGACTCAAGCCATAAGACTTCACCTTAAGACTTAACCTGAAGACTTAACCTTAAAATTTAACCCTAAGACTGAACCCTAAAATATAACTTTTAAGACTTAACAATAAGACTGAACATTAAGACACAACCTTACGACTTCTACCCTGAGACCTAACCTTGAGACTTAACACTGAGATTTAACCCTAAGACTTAACTTTAAGATGTAACATTCGGACTTAATCTTAAAACTTAACCCTAAGTCTCAACCTTAAGAAGTAACTTGAAGACTTAACCCTGAGAATGAACTCTAAGACTTCAACTTAATAATTAACGCTCAGATATAACCCTCAGACTTAAACTTAAGAAATAATCCTAAGAATTAACCTTAATATTTAACTTGAAGATGTAACCTTAAGGCTTAACCCTAAACTTAACCCTAAGAGTTAACCTTAAGTGTTGACCTTACAGATTTAACCCTAAGAGTTAACCTTAGGACTGAAACGTTAAGACTTAACCCTAAGACTTATCCCCAAGACTTAACTCTAAAGCGTTAACCCTAAGACTTCAGCTTGTGATTTAAACTTTAGACTGAACGCTAAGACTTAAAATTACGATTTAACATTAAGATTTAACCATAAGACTTAACCCTAAGACTTCAGGTTAAGTTTTAACCTTAAGACTCAACCCTGAGACTTAGTCGTGAAATTTATCCATAAGACTTATCCCTAAAACTGAAAACTGAGACCTAAACCTAAGATTTAACCTGAAGACTTAACCCTAAAACGTAGCCCTGAGACTTATCCTTGAGCTTTAACCTTGATACTTAATCCTGAGACTTAGCCCTAAGACTTATCCCCAAGACATAACTCTAAGGCTTAACCCTAAGACTTAACCTTAAGGCTCAACCTTAAGACTTAACATTAAGACTTAACCCTGAGACTTAACCATAAGACTTATCCTCAAGATTGTACTCTAAGACTTAACCCTAAGACTTAAGATGAAGACTTAACCCTAAGACTCAATCTATGAGATGTAAACTTAAGACTTAATTAACCCTAAGACTCAATCTATGAGATGTAAACTTAAGACTTAACCTTTAGGAATTAACCCTGACACTTAACCTTAAGGCTTAACCCTAAGACTTAAGCTTAAGGTTTAAACTTAAGACTTATCTCTAAGACATAATCCTGAGACTTAACCCTAAGACTTAACCTCAAGTTTAACTTCAAAACTTAACCCTAAGACTGAATCCTAAGACACAACTTGACCACGTAACCCTGAGACTGAACCTTGAGACTTTACCTTGAAATTTAACCCTGGGATTTAACCCTAAGTCTTAATGCTAAGACTTAACTTTAAGATGTACCATTAAGACTTAACCTTAAAGCGTAACCTTAAGATTTACACTCAATACTTAACCCTAAGACTTAACCCTATGACTTAAACCTAAGGTTAAACCTTAAGACAAAACTTGAAGACTTAATTCAAAGACTTATCCCTAAGACTCAACACTGAGACTTAAACCTAAGATTTAAGACTTAACCCTAAGACTTAGCCCCAAGACTTAAGTCTAAGACTTCAAGTTATGAATTAAACTTTAGACTTAACCCTAAGACTCAAGCCATAAGACTTAACCTGAAGACTTAACCTTAAAATTTAACCCTAAGACTGAACCCTAAAATATAACTTTTAAGACTTAACAATAAGACTGAACATTAAGACACAACCTTACGACTTCTACCCTGAGACCTAACCTTGAGACTTAACACTGAGATTTAACCCTAAGACTTAACTTTAAGATGTAACATTCGGACTTAACCTTAAAACTTAACCCTAAGTCTCAACCTTAAGAAGTAACTTGAAGACTTAACCCTGAGAATGAACTCTAAGACTTCAACTTAATAATGAACGCTCAGATATAACCCTCAGACTTAAACTTAAGAAATAATCCTAAGAATTAACCTTAATATTTAACTTGAAGATGTAACCTTAAGGCTTAACCCTAAACTTAACCCTAAGAGTTAACCTTAAGTGTTGACCTTACAGATTTAACCCTAAGAGTTAACCTTAGGACTGAAACGTTAAGACTTAACCCTAAGACTTATCCCCAAGACGTAACTCTAAAGCGTTAACCCTAAGACTTCAGCTTGTGATTTAAACTTTAGACTGAACGCTAAGACTTAAAATTACGATTCAACATTAAGATTTAACCATAAGACTTAACCCTAAGACTTCAGGTTAAGTTTTAACCTTAAGACTCAACCCTGAGACTTAGTCGTGAAATTTATCCATAAGACTTATCCCTAAAACGGAAAACTGAGACCTAAACCTAAGATTTAACCTGAAGACTTAACCCTAAAACGTAGCCCTGAGACTTATCCTTGAGCTTTAACCTTGATACTTAATCCTGAGACTTAGCCCTAAGACTTATCCCCAAGACATAACTCTAAGGCTTAACCCTAAGACTTAACCTTAAGGCTCAACCTTAAGACCTAACATTAAGACTTAACCCTGAGACTTAACTATAAGACTTATCCTCAAGATTGTACTCTAAGACTTAACCCTAAGACTTAAGATGAAGACTTAACCCTAAGACTCAATCTATGAGATGTAAACTTAAGACTTAATTAAACCCTAAGACTCAATCTATGAGATGTAAACTTAAGACTTAACCTTTAGGAATTAACCCTGACACTTAACCTTAAGGCTTAACCCTAAGACTTATGCTTAAGGTTTAAACTTAAGACTTATCCCTAAGACATAATCCTGAGACTTAACCCTAAGACTTAACCTCAAGTTTAACTTCAAAACTTAACCCTAAGACTGAATCCTAAGACACAACTTGACCACGTAACCCTGAGACTGAACCTTGAGACTTTACCTTGAAATTTAACCCTGGGATTTAACCCTAAGTCTTAATGCTAAGACTTAACTTTAAGATGTACCATTAAGACTTAACCTTAAAGCGTAACCTTAAGATTTACACTCAATACTTAACCCTAAGACTTAACCCTATGACTTAAACCTAAGGTTAAACCTTAAGACAAAACTTGAAGACTTAATTCAAAGACTTATCCCTAAGACTCAACACTGAGACTTAAACCTAAGATTTAAGACTTAACCCTAAGACTTAGCCCCAAGACTTAAGTCTAAGACTTAAACTTATGAATTAAACTTTAGACTTAACCCTAAGACTCAAGCCATAAGACTTCACCTTAAGACTTAACCTGAAGACTTAACCTTAAAATTTAACCCTAAGACTGAACCCTAAAATATAACTTTTAAGACTTAACAATAAGACTGAACATTAAGACACAACCTTACGACTTCTACCCTGCGACCTAACCTTGAGACTTAACACTGAGATTTAACCCTAAGACTTAACTTTAAGATGTAACATTCGGACTTAACCTTAAAACTTAACCCTAAGTCTCAACCTTAAGAAGTAACTTGAAGACTTAACCCTGAGAATGAACTCTAAGACTTCAACTTAATAATTAACGCTCAGATATAACCCTCAGACTTAAACTTAAGAAATAACCCTAAGACTTAACCTTAATATTTAACTTGAAGATGTAACCTTAAGGCTTAACCCTAAACTTAACCCTAAGAGTTAACCTTAAGTGTTGACCTTACAGATTTAACCCTAAGAGTTAACCTTAGGACTGAAACGTTAAGACTTAACCCTAAGACTTATCCCCAAGACTTAACTCTAAAGCGTTAACCCTAAGACTTCAGCTTGTGATTTAAACTTTAGACTGAACGCTAAGACTTAAAATTACGATTTAACATTAAGATTTAACCATAAGACTTAACCCTAAGACTTCAGGTTAAGTTTTAACCTTAAGACTCAACCCTGAGACTTAGTCGTGAAATTTATCCATAAGACTTATCCCTAAAACTGAAAACTGAGATTAAACCTAAGATTTAACCTGAAGACTTAACCCTAAAACGTAGCCCTGAGACTTATCCTTGAGCTTTAACCTTGATACTTAATCCTGAGACTTAGCCCTAAGACTTATCCCCAAGACATAACTCTAAGGCTTAACCCTAAGACTTAACCTTAAGGCTCAACCTTAAGACTTAACATTAAGACTTAACCCTGAGACTTAACCATAAGACTTATCCTCAAGATTGTACTCTAAGACTTAACCCTAAGACTTAAGATGAAGACTTAACCCTAAGACTCAATCTATGAGATGTAAACTTAAGACTTAATTAACCCTAAGACTCAATCTATGAGATGTAAACTTAAGACTTAACCTTTAGGAATTAACCCTGACACTTAACCTTAAGGCTTAACCCTAAGACTTAAGCTTAAGGTTTAAACTTAAGACTTATCTCTAAGACATAATCCTGAGACTTAACCCTAAGACTTAACCTCAAGTTTAACTTCAAAACTTAACCCTAAGACTGAATCCTAAGACACAACTTGACCACGTAACCCTGAGACTGAACCTTGAGACTTTACCTTGAAATTTAACCCTGGGATTTAACCCTAAGTCTTAATGCTAAGACTTAACTTTAAGATGTACCATTAAGACTTAACCTTAAAGCGTAACCTTAAGATTTACACTCAATACTTAACCCTAAGACTTAACCCTATGACTTAAACCTAAGGTTAAACCTTAAGACAAAACTTGAAGACTTAATTCAAAGACTTATCCCTAAGACTCAACACTGAGACTTAAACCTAAGATTTAAGACTTAACCCTAAGACTTAGCCCCAAGACTTAAGTCTAAGACTTCAAGTTATGAATTAAACTTTAGACTTAACCCTAAGACTCAAGCCATAAGACTTCACCTTAAGACTTAACCTGAAGACTTAACCTTAAAATTTAACCCTAAGACTGAACCCTAAAATATAACTTTTAAGACTTAACAATAAGACTGAACATTAAGACACAACCTTACGACTTCTACCCTGAGACCTAACCTTGAGACTTAACACTGAGATTTAACCCTAAGACTTAACTTTAAGATGTAACATTCGGACTTAACCTTAAAACTTAACCCTAAGCCTCAACCTTAAGAAGTAACTTGAAGACTTAACCCTGAGAATGAACTCTAAGACTTCAACTTAATAATTAACGCTCAGATATAACCCTCAGACTTAAACTTAAGAAATAACCCTAAGACTTAACCTTAATATTTAACTTGAAGATGTAACCTTAAGGCTTAACCCTAAACTTAACCCTAAGAGTTAACCTTAAGTGTTGACCTTACAGATTTAACCCTAAGAGTTAACCTTAGGACTGAAACGTTAAGACTTAACCCTAAGACTTATCCCCAAGACTTAACTCTAAAGCGTTAACCCTAAGACTTCAGCTTGTGATTTAAACTTTAGACTGAACGCTAAGACTTAAAATTACGATTTAACATTAAGATTTAACCATAAGACTTAACCCTAAGACTTCAGGTTAAGTTTTAACCTTAAGACTCAACCCTGAGACTTAGTCGTGAAATTTATCCATAAGACTTATCCCTAAAACGGAAAACTGAGACTTAAACCTAAGATTTAACCTGAAGACTTAACCCTAAAACGTAGCCCTGAGACTTATCCTTGAGCTTTAACCTTGATACTTAATCCTGAGACTTAGCCCTAAGACTTATCCCCAAGACATAACTCTAAGGCTTAACCCTAAGACTTAACCTTAAGGCTCAACCTTAAGACCTAACATTAAGACTTAACCCTGAGACTTAACCATAAGACTTATCCTCAAGATTGTACTCTAAGACTTAACCCTAAGACTTAAGATGAAGACTTAACCCTAAGACTCAATCTATGAGATGTAAACTTAAGACTTAATTAAACCCTAAGACTCAATCTATGAGATGTAAACTTAAGACTTAACCTTTAGGAATTAACCCTGACACTTAACCTTAAGGCTTAACCCTAAGACTTAAGCTTAAGGTTTAAACTTAAGACTTATCCCTAAGACATAATCCTGAGACTTAACCCTAAGACTTAACCTCAAGTTTAACTTCAAAACTTAACCCTAAGACTGAATCCTAAGACACAACTTGACCACGTAACCCTGAGACTGAACCTTGAGACTTTACCTTGAAATTTAACCCTGGGATTTAACCCTAAGTCTTAATGCTAAGACTTAACTTTAAGATGTACCATTAAGACTTAACCTTAAAGCGTAACCTTAAGATTTACACTCAATACTTAACCCTAAGACTTAACCCTATGACTTAAACCTAAGGTTAAACCTTAAGACAAAACTTGAAGACTTAATTCAAAGACTTATCCCTAAGACTCAACACTGAGACTTAAACCTAAGATTTAAGACTTAACCCTAAGACTTAGCCCCAAGACTTAAGTCTAAGACTTCAAGTTATGAATTAAACTTTAGACTTAACCCTAAGACTCAAGCCATAAGACTTCACCTTAAGACTTAACCTGAAGACTTAACCTTAAAATTTAACCCTAAGACTGAACCCTAAAATATAACTTTTAAGACTTAACAATAAGACTGAACATTAAGACACAACCTTACGACTTCTACCCTGCGACCTAACCTTGAGACTTAACACTGAGATTTAACCCTAAGACTTAACTTTAAGATGTAACATTCGGACTTAACCTTAAAACTTAACCCTAAGTCTCAACCTTAAGAAGTAACTTGAAGACTTAACCCTGAGAATGAACTCTAAGACTTCAACTTAATAATTAACGCTCAGATATAACCCTCAGACTTAAACTTAAGAAATAACCCTAAGACTTAACCTTAATATTTAACTTGAAGATGTAACCTTAAGGCTTAACCCTAAACTTAACCCTAAGAGTTAACCTTAAGTGTTGACCTTACAGATTTAACCCTAAGAGTTAACCTTAGGACTGAAACGTTAAGACTTAACCCTAAGACTTATCCCCAAGACGTAACTCTAAAGCGTTAACCCTAAGACTTCAGCTTGTGATTTAAACTTTAGACTGAACGCTAAGACTTAAAATTACGATTCAACATTAAGATTTAACCATAAGACTTAACCCTAAGACTTCAGGTTAAGTTTTAACCTTAAGACTCAACCCTGAGACTTAGTCGTGAAATTTATCCATAAGACTTATCCCTAAAACTGAAAACTGAGACCTAAACCTAAGATTTAACCTGAAGACTTAACCCTAAAACGTAGCCCTGAGACTTATCCTTGAGCTTTAACCTTGATACTTAATCCTGAGACTTAGCCCTAAGACTTATCCCCAAGACATAACTCTAAGGCTTAACCCTAAGACTTAACCTTAAGGCTCAACCTTAAGACTTAACATTAAGACTTAACCCTGAGACTTAACCATAAGACTTATCCTCAAGATTGTACTCTAAGACTTAACCCTAAGACTTAAGATGAAGACTTAACCCTAAGACTCAATCTATGAGATGTAAACTTAAGACTTAATTAAACCCTAAGACTCAATCTATGAGATGTAAACTTAAGACTTAACCTTTAGGAATTAACCCTGACACTTAACCTTAAGGCTTAACCCTAAGACTTAAGCTTAAGGTTTAAACTTAAGACTTATCCCTAAGACATAATCCTGAGACTTAACCCTAAGACTTAACCTCAAGTTTAACTTCAAAACTTAACCCTAAGACTGAATCCTAAGACACAACTTGACCACGTAACCCTGAGACTGAACCTTGAGACTTTACCTTGAAATTTAACCCTGGGATTTAACCCTAAGTCTTAATGCTAAGACTTAACTTGAAGATGTACCATTAAGACTTAACCTTAAAGCGTAACCTTAAGATTTACACTCAATACTTAACCCTAAGACTTAACCCTATGACTTAAACCTAAGGTTAAACCTTAAGACAAAACTTGAAGACTTAATTCAAAGACTTATCCCTAAGACTCAACACTGAGACTTAAACCTAAGATTTAAGACTTAACCCTAAGACTTAGCCCCAAGACTTAAGTCTAAGACTTCAAGTTATGAATTAAACTTTAGACTTAACCCTAAGACTCAAGCCATAAGACTTCACCTTAAGACTTAACCTGAAGACTTAACCTTAAAATTTAACCCTAAGACTGAACCCTAAAATATAACTTTTAAGACTTAACAATAAGACTGAACATTAAGACACAACCTTACGACTTCTACCCTGAGACCTAACCTTGAGACTTAACACTGAGATTTAACCCTAAGACTTAACTTTAAGATGTAACATTCGGACTTAACCTTAAAACTTAACCCTAAGTCTCAACCTTAAGAAGTAACTTGAAGACTTAACCCTGAGAATGAACTCTAAGACTTCAACTTAATAATTAACGCTCAGATATAACCCTCAGACTTAAACTTAAGAAATAACCCTAAGACTTAACCTTAATATTTAACTTGAAGATGTAACCTTAAGGCTTAACCCTAAACTTAACCCTAAGAGTTAACCTTAAGTGTTGACCTTACAGATTTAACCCTAAGAGTTAACCTTAGGACTGAAACGTTAAGACTTAACCCTAAGACTTATCCCCAAGACGTAACTCTAAAGCGTTAACCCTAAGACTTCAGCTTGTGATTTAAACTTTAGACTGAACGCTAAGACTTAAAATTACGATTCAACATTAAGATTTAACCATAAGACTTAACCCTAAGACTTCAGGTTAAGTTTTAACCTTAAGACTCAACCCTGAGACTTAGTCGTGAAATTTATCCATAAGACTTATCCCTAAAACTGAAAACTGAGACCTAAACCTAAGATTTAACCTGAAGACTTAACCCTAAAACGTAGCCCTGAGACTTATCCTTGAGCTTTAACCTTGATACTTAATCCTGAGACTTAGCCCTAAGACTTATCCCCAAGACATAACTCTAAGGCTTAACCCTAAGACTTAACCTTAAGGCTCAACCTTAAGACTTAACATTAAGACTTAACCCTGAGACTTAACCATAAGACTTATCCTCAAGATTGTACTCTAAGACTTAACCCTAAGACTTAAGATGAAGACTTAACCCTAAGACTCAATCTATGAGATGTAAACTTAAGACTTAATTAAACCCTAAGACTCAATCTATGAGATGTAAACTTAAGACTTAACCTTTAGGAATTAACCCTGACACTTAACCTTAAGGCTTAACCCTAAGACTTAAGCTTAAGGTTTAAACTTAAGACTTATCTCTAAGACATAATCCTGAGACTTAACCCTAAGACTTAACCTCAAGTTTAACTTCAAAACTTAACCCTAAGACTGAATCCTAAGACACAACTTGACCACGTAACCCTGAGACTGAACCTTGAGACTTTACCTTGAAATTTAACCCTGGGATTTAACCCTAAGTCTTAATGCTAAGACTTAACTTGAAGATGTACCATTAAGACTTAACCTTAAAGCGTAACCTTAAGATTTACACTCAATACTTAACCCTAAGACTTAACCCTATGACTTAAACCTAAGGTTAAACCTTAAGACAAAACTTGAAGACTTAATTCAAAGACTTATCCCTAAGACTCAACACTGAGACTTAAACCTAAGATTTAAGACTTAACCCTAAGACTTAGCCCCAAGACTTAAGTCTAAGACTTCAAGTTATGAATTAAACTTTAGACTTAACCCTAAGACTCAAGCCATAAGACTTCACCTTAAGACTTAACCTGAAGACTTAACCTTAAAATTTAACCCTAAGACTGAACCCTAAAATATAACTTTTAAGACTTAACAATAAGACTGAACATTAAGACACAACCTTACGACTTCTACCCTGAGACCTAACCTTGAGACTTAACACTGAGATTTAACCCTAAGACTTAACTTTAAGATGTAACATTCGGACTTAACCTTAAAACTTAACCCTAAGTCTCAACCTTAAGAAGTAACTTGAAGACTTAACCCTGAGAATGAACTCTAAGACTTCAACTTAATAATTAACGCTCAGATATAACCCTCAGACTTAAACTTAAGAAATAACCCTAAGACTTAACCTTAATATTTAACTTGAAGATGTAACCTTAAGGCTTAACCCTAAACTTAACCCTAAGAGTTAACCTTAAGTGTTGACCTTACAGATTTAACCCTAAGAGTTAACCTTAGGACTGAAACGTTAAGACTTAACCCTAAGACTTATCCCCAAGACTTAACTCTAAAGCGTTAACCCTAAGACTTCAGCTTGTGATTTAAACTTTAGACTGAACGCTAAGACTTAAAATTACGATTCAACATTAAGATTTAACCATAAGACTTAACCCTAAGACTTCAGGTTAAGTTTTAACCTTAAGACTCAACCCTGAGACTTAGTCGTGAAATTTATCCATAAGACTTATCCCTAAAACGGAAAACTGAGACTTAAACCTAAGATTTAACCTGAAGACTTAACCCTAAAACGTAGCCCTGAGACTTATCCTTGAGCTTTAACCTTGATACTTAATCCTGAGACTTAGCCCTAAGACTTATCCCCAAGACATAACTCTAAGGCTTAACCCTAAGACTTAACCTTAAGGCTCAACCTTAAGACCTAACATTAAGACTTAACCCTGAGACTTAACCATAAGACTTATCCTCAAGATTGTACTCTAAGACTTAACCCTAAGACTTAAGATGAAGACTTAACCCTAAGACTCAATCTAGGAGATGTAAACTTAAGACTTAATTAAACCCTAAGACTCAATCTATGAGATGTAAACTTAAGACTTAACCTTTAGGAATTAACCCTGACACTTAACCTTAAGGCTTAACCCTAAGACTTAAGCTTAAGGTTTAAACTTAAGACTTATCCCTAAGACATAATCCTGAGACTTAACCCTAAGACTTAACCTCAAGTTTAACTTCAAAACTTAACCCTAAGACTGAATCCTAAGACACAACTTGACCACGTAACCCTGAGACTGAACCTTGAGACTTTACCTTGAAATTTAACCCTGGGATTTAACCCTAAGTCTTAATGCTAAGACTTAACTTTAAGATGTACCATTAAGACTTAACCTTAAAGCGTAACCTTAAGATTTACACTCAATACTTAACCCTAAGACTTAACCCTATGACTTAAACCTAAGGTTAAACCTTAAGACAAAACTTGAAGACTTAATTCAAAGACTTATCCCTAAGACTCAACACTGAGACTTAAACCTAAGATTTAAGACTTAACCCTAAGACTTAGCCCCAAGACTTAAGTCTAAGACTTAAACTTATGAATTAAACTTTAGACTTAACCCTAAGACTCAAGCCATAAGACTTCACCTTAAGACTTAACCTGAAGACTTAACCTTAAAATTTAACCCTAAGACTGAACCCTAAAATATAACTTTTAAGACTTAACAATAAGACTGAACATTAAGACACAACCTTACGACTTCTACCCTGCGACCTAACCTTGAGACTTAACACTGAGATTTAACCCTAAGACTTAACTTTAAGATGTAACATTCGGACTTAACCTTAAAACTTAACCCTAAGTCTCAACCTTAAGAAGTAACTTGAAGACTTAACCCTGAGAATGAACTCTAAGACTTCAACTTAATAATTAACGCTCAGATATAACCCTCAGACTTAAACTTAAGAAATAATCCTAAGACTTAACCTTAATATTTAACTTGAAGATGTAACCTTAAGGCTTAACCCTAAACTTAACCCTAAGAGTTAACCTTAAGTGTTGACCTTACAGATTTAACCCTAAGAGTTAACCTTAGGACTGAAACGTTAAGACTTAACCCTAAGACTTATCCCCAAGACGTAACTCTAAAGCGTTAACCCTAAGACTTCAGCTTGTGATTTAAACTTTAGACTGAACGCTAAGACTTAAAATTACGATTCAACATTAAGATTTAACCATAAGACTTAACCCTAAGACTTCAGGTTAAGTTTTAACCTTAAGACTCAACCCTGAGACTTAGTCGTGAAATTTATCCATAAGACTTATCCCTAAAACTGAAAACTGAGACCTAAACCTAAGATTTAACCTGAAGACTTAACCCTAAAACGTAGCCCTGAGACTTATCCTTGAGCTTTAACCTTGATACTTAATCCTGAGACTTAGCCCTAAGACTTATCCCCAAGACATAACTCTAAGGCTTAACCCTAAGACTTAACCTTAAGGCTCAACCTTAAGACTTAACATTAAGACTTAACCCTGAGACTTAACCATAAGACTTATCCTCAAGATTGTACTCTAAGACTTAACCCTAAGACTTAAGATGAAGACTTAACCCTAAGACTCAATCTATGAGATGTAAACTTAAGACTTAATTAAACCCTAAGACTCAATCTATGAGATGTAAACTTAAGACTTAACCTTTAGGAATTAACCCTGACACTTAACCTTAAGGCTTAACCCTAAGACTTAAGCTTAAGGTTTAAACTTAAGACTTATCCCTAAGACATAATCCTGAGACTTAACCCTAAGACTTAACCTCAAGTTTAACTTCAAAACTTAACCCTAAGACTGAATCCTAAGACACAACTTGACCACGTAACCCTGAGACTGAACCTTGAGACTTTACCTTGAAATTTAACCCTGGGATTTAACCCTAAGTCTTAATGCTAAGACTTAACTTTAAGATGTACCATTAAGACTTAACCTTAAAGCGTAACCTTAAGATTTACACTCAATACTTAACCCTAAGACTTAACCCTATGACTTAAACCTAAGGTTAAACCTTAAGACAAAACTTGAAGACTTAATTCAAAGACTTATCCCTAAGACTCAACACTGAGACTTAAACCTAAGATTTAAGACTTAACCCTAAGACTTAGCCCCAAGACTTAAGTCTAAGACTTAAACTTATGAATTAAACTTTAGACTTAACCCTAAGACTCAAGCCATAAGACTTCACCTTAAGACTTAACCTGAAGACTTAACCTTAAAATTTAACCCTAAGACTGAACCCTAAAATATAACTTTTAAGACTTAACAATAAGACTGAACATTAAGACACAACCTTACGACTTCTACCCTGCGACCTAACCTTGAGACTTAACACTGAGATTTAACCCTAAGACTTAACTTTAAGATGTAACATTCGGACTTAACCTTAAAACTTAACCCTAAGTCTCAACCTTAAGAAGTAACTTGAAGACTTAACCCTGAGAATGAACTCTAAGACTTCAACTTAATAATTAACGCTCAGATATAACCCTCAGACTTAAACTTAAGAAATAACCCTAAGACTTAACCTTAATATTTAACTTGAAGATGTAACCTTAAGGCTTAACCCTAAACTTAACCCTAAGAGTTAACCTTAAGTGTTGACCTTACAGATTTAACCCTAAGAGTTAACCTTAGGACTGAAACGTTAAGACTTAACCCTAAGACTTATCCCCAAGACTTAACTCTAAAGCGTTAACCCTAAGACTTCAGCTTGTGATTTAAACTTTAGACTGAACGCTAAGACTTAAAATTACGATTCAACATTAAGATTTAACCATAAGACTTAACCCTAAGACTTCAGGTTAAGTTTTAACCTTAAGACTCAACCCTGAGACTTAGTCGTGAAATTTATCCATAAGACTTATCCCTAAAACGGAAAACTGAGACTTAAACCTAAGATTTAACCTGAAGACTTAACCCTAAAACGTAGCCCTGAGACTTATCCTTGAGCTTTAACCTTGATACTTAATCCTGAGACTTAGCCCTAAGACTTATCCCCAAGACATAACTCTAAGGCTTAACCCTAAGACTTAACCTTAAGGCTCAACCTTAAGACCTAACATTAAGACTTAACCCTGAGACTTAACCATAAGACTTATCCTCAAGATTGTACTCTAAGACTTAACCCTAAGACTTAAGATGAAGACTTAACCCTAAGACTCAATCTAGGAGATGTAAACTTAAGACTTAATTAAACCCTAAGACTCAATCTATGAGATGTAAACTTAAGACTTAACCTTTAGGAATTAACCCTGACACTTAACCTTAAGGCTTAACCCTAAGACTTAAGCTTAAGGTTTAAACTTAAGACTTATCCCTAAGACATAATCCTGAGACTTAACCCTAAGACTTAACCTCAAGTTTAACTTCAAAACTTAACCCTAAGACTGAATCCTAAGACACAACTTGACCACGTAACCCTGAGACTGAACCTTGAGACTTTACCTTGAAATTTAACCCTGGGATTTAACCCTAAGTCTTAATGCTAAGACTTAACTTTAAGATGTACCATTAAGACTTAACCTTAAAGCGTAACCTTAAGATTTACACTCAATACTTAACCCTAAGACTTAACCCTATGACTTAAACCTAAGGTTAAACCTTAAGACAAAACTTGAAGACTTAATTCAAAGACTTATCCCTAAGACTCAACACTGAGACTTAAACCTAAGATTTAAGACTTAACCCTAAGACTTAGCCCCAAGACTTAAGTCTAAGACTTCAAGTTATGAATTAAACTTTAGACTTAACCCTAAGACTCAAGCCATAAGACTTCACCTTAAGACTTAACCTGAAGACTTAACCTTAAAATTTAACCCTAAGACTGAACCCTAAAATATAACTTTTAAGACTTAACAATAAGACTGAACATTAAGACACAACCTTACGACTTCTACCCTGAGACCTAACCTTGAGACTTAACACTGAGATTTAACCCTAAGACTTAACTTTAAGATGTAACATTCGGACTTAACCTTAAAACTTAACCCTAAGCCTCAACCTTAAGAAGTAACTTGAAGACTTAACCCTGAGAATGAACTCTAAGACTTCAACTTAATAATTAACGCTCAGATATAACCCTCAGACTTAAACTTAAGAAATAACCCTAAGACTTAACCTTAATATTTAACTTGAAGATGTAACCTTAAGGCTTAACCCTAAACTTAACCCTAAGAGTTAACCTTAAGTGTTGACCTTACAGATTTAACCCTAAGAGTTAACCTTAGGACTGAAACGTTAAGACTTAACCCTAAGACTTATCCCCAAGACTTAACTCTAAAGCGTTAACCCTAAGACTTCAGCTTGTGATTTAAACTTTAGACTGAACGCTAAGACTTAAAATTACGATTTAACATTAAGATTTAACCATAAGACTTAACCCTAAGACTTCAGGTTAAGTTTTAACCTTAAGACTCAACCCTGAGACTTAGTCGTGAAATTTATCCATAAGACTTATCCCTAAAACGGAAAACTGAGACTTAAACCTAAGATTTAACCTGAAGACTTAACCCTAAAACGTAGCCCTGAGACTTATCCTTGAGCTTTAACCTTGATACTTAATCCTGAGACTTAGCCCTAAGACTTATCCCCAAGACATAACTCTAAGGCTTAACCCTAAGACTTAACCTTAAGGCTCAACCTTAAGACCTAACATTAAGACTTAACCCTGAGACTTAACCATAAGACTTATCCTCAAGATTGTACTCTAAGACTTAACCCTAAGACTTAAGATGAAGACTTAACCCTAAGACTCAATCTAGGAGATGTAAACTTAAGACTTAATTAAACCCTAAGACTCAATCTATGAGATGTAAACTTAAGACTTAACCTTTAGGAATTAACCCTGACACTTAACCTTAAGGCTTAACCCTAAGACTTAAGCTTAAGGTTTAAACTTAAGACTTATCCCTAAGACATAATCCTGAGACTTAACCCTAAGACTTAACCTCAAGTTTAACTTCAAAACTTAACCCTAAGACTGAATCCTAAGACACAACTTGACCACGTAACCCTGAGACTGAACCTTGAGACTTTACCTTGAAATTTAACCCTGGGATTTAACCCTAAGTCTTAATGCTAAGACTTAACTTTAAGATGTACCATTAAGACTTAACCTTAAAGCGTAACCTTAAGATTTACACTCAATACTTAACCCTAAGACTTAACCCTATGACTTAAACCTAAGGTTAAACCTTAAGACAAAACTTGAAGACTTAATTCAAAGACTTATCCCTAAGACTCAACACTGAGACTTAAACCTAAGATTTAAGACTTAACCCTAAGACTTAGCCCCAAGACTTAAGTCTAAGACTTAAACTTATGAATTAAACTTTAGACTTAACCCTAAGACTCAAGCCATAAGACTTCACCTTAAGACTTAACCTGAAGACTTAACCTTAAAATTTAACCCTAAGACTGAACCCTAAAATATAACTTTTAAGACTTAACAATAAGACTGAACATTAAGACACAACCTTACGACTTCTACCCTGCGACCTAACCTTGAGACTTAACACTGAGATTTAACCCTAAGACTTAACTTTAAGATGTAACATTCGGACTTAACCTTAAAACTTAACCCTAAGTCTCAACCTTAAGAAGTAACTTGAAGACTTAACCCTGAGAATGAACTCTAAGACTTCAACTTAATAATTAACGCTCAGATATAACCCTCAGACTTAAACTTAAGAAATAATCCTAAGACTTAACCTTAATATTTAACTTGAAGATGTAACCTTAAGGCTTAACCCTAAACTTAACCCTAAGAGTTAACCTTAAGTGTTGACCTTACAGATTTAACCCTAAGAGTTAACCTTAGGACTGAAACGTTAAGACTTAACCCTAAGACTTATCCCCAAGACGTAACTCTAAAGCGTTAACCCTAAGACTTCAGCTTGTGATTTAAACTTTAGACTGAACGCTAAGACTTAAAATTACGATTCAACATTAAGATTTAACCATAAGACTTAACCCTAAGACTTCAGGTTAAGTTTTAACCTTAAGACTCAACCCTGAGACTTAGTCGTGAAATTTATCCATAAGACTTATCCCTAAAACTGAAAACTGAGACCTAAACCTAAGATTTAACCTGAAGACTTAACCCTAAAACGTAGCCCTGAGACTTATCCTTGAGCTTTAACCTTGATACTTAATCCTGAGACTTAGCCCTAAGACTTATCCCCAAGACATAACTCTAAGGCTTAACCCTAAGACTTAACCTTAAGGCTCAACCTTAAGACTTAACATTAAGACTTAACCCTGAGACTTAACCATAAGACTTATCCTCAAGATTGTACTCTAAGACTTAACCCTAAGACTTAAGATGAAGACTTAACCCTAAGACTCAATCTAGGAGATGTAAACTTAAGACTTAATTAAACCCTAAGACTCAATCTATGAGATGTAAACTTAAGACTTAACCTTTAGGAATTAACCCTGACACTTAACCTTAAGGCTTAACCCTAAGACTTAAGCTTAAGGTTTAAACTTAAGACTTATCCCTAAGACATAATCCTGAGACTTAACCCTAAGACTTAACCTCAAGTTTAACTTCAAAACTTAACCCTAAGACTGAATCCTAAGACACAACTTGACCACGTAACCCTGAGACTGAACCTTGAGACTTTACCTTGAAATTTAACCCTGGGATTTAACCCTAAGTCTTAATGCTAAGACTTAACTTTAAGATGTACCATTAAGACTTAACCTTAAAGCGTAACCTTAAGATTTACACTCAATACTTAACCCTAAGACTTAACCCTATGACTTAAACCTAAGGTTAAACCTTAAGACAAAACTTGAAGACTTAATTCAAAGACTTATCCCTAAGACTCAACACTGAGACTTAAACCTAAGATTTAAGACTTAACCCTAAGACTTAGCCCCAAGACTTAAGTCTAAGACTTAAACTTATGAATTAAACTTTAGACTTAACCCTAAGACTCAAGCCATAAGACTTCACCTTAAGACTTAACCTGAAGACTTAACCTTAAAATTTAACCCTAAGACTGAACCCTAAAATATAACTTTTAAGACTTAACAATAAGACTGAACATTAAGACACAACCTTACGACTTCTACCCTGCGACCTAACCTTGAGACTTAACACTGAGATTTAACCCTAAGACTTAACTTTAAGATGTAACATTCGGACTTAACCTTAAAACTTAACCCTAAGTCTCAACCTTAAGAAGTAACTTGAAGACTTAACCCTGAGAATGAACTCTAAGACTTCAACTTAATAATTAACGCTCAGATATAACCCTCAGACTTAAACTTAAGAAATAATCCTAAGACTTAACCTTAATATTTAACTTGAAGATGTAACCTTAAGGCTTAACCCTAAACTTAACCCTAAGAGTTAACCTTAAGTGTTGACCTTACAGATTTAACCCTAAGAGTTAACCTTAGGACTGAAACGTTAAGACTTAACCCTAAGACTTATCCCCAAGACGTAACTCTAAAGCGTTAACCCTAAGACTTCAGCTTGTGATTTAAACTTTAGACTGAACGCTAAGACTTAAAATTACGATTCAACATTAAGATTTAACCATAAGACTTAACCCTAAGACTTCAGGTTAAGTTTTAACCTTAAGACTCAACCCTGAGACTTAGTCGTGAAATTTATCCATAAGACTTATCCCTAAAACTGAAAACTGAGACCTAAACCTAAGATTTAACCTGAAGACTTAACCCTAAAACGTAGCCCTGAGACTTATCCTTGAGCTTTAACCTTGATACTTAATCCTGAGACTTAGCCCTAAGACTTATCCCCAAGACATAACTCTAAGGCTTAACCCTAAGACTTAACCTTAAGGCTCAACCTTAAGACTTAACATTAAGACTTAACCCTGAGACTTAACCATAAGACTTATCCTCAAGATTGTACTCTAAGACTTAACCCTAAGACTTAAGATGAAGACTTAACCCTAAGACTCAATCTATGAGATGTAAACTTAAGACTTAATTAAACCCTAAGACTCAATCTATGAGATGTAAACTTAAGACTTAACCTTTAGGAATTAACCCTGACACTTAACCTTAAGGCTTAACCCTAAGACTTAAGCTTAAGGTTTAAACTTAAGACTTATCCCTAAGACATAATCCTGAGACTTAACCCTAAGACTTAACCTCAAGTTTAACTTCAAAACTTAACCCTAAGACTGAATCCTAAGACACAACTTGACCACGTAACCCTGAGACTGAACCTTGAGACTTTACCTTGAAATTTAACCCTGGGATTTAACCCTAAGTCTTAATGCTAAGACTTAACTTTAAGATGTACCATTAAGACTTAACCTTAAAGCGTAACCTTAAGATTTACACTCAATACTTAACCCTAAGACTTAACCCTATGACTTAAACCTAAGGTTAAACCTTAAGACAAAACTTGAAGACTTAATTCAAAGACTTATCCCTAAGACTCAACACTGAGACTTAAACCTAAGATTTAAGACTTAACCCTAAGACTTAGCCCCAAGACTTAAGTCTAAGACTTAAACTTATGAATTAAACTTTAGACTTAACCCTAAGACTCAAGCCATAAGACTTCACCTTAAGACTTAACCTGAAGACTTAACCTTAAAATTTAACCCTAAGACTGAACCCTAAAATATAACTTTTAAGACTTAACAATAAGACTGAACATTAAGACACAACCTTACGACTTCTACCCTGCGACCTAACCTTGAGACTTAACACTGAGATTTAACCCTAAGACTTAACTTTAAGATGTAACATTCGGACTTAACCTTAAAACTTAACCCTAAGTCTCAACCTTAAGAAGTAACTTGAAGACTTAACCCTGAGAATGAACTCTAAGACTTCAACTTAATAATTAACGCTCAGATATAACCCTCAGACTTAAACTTAAGAAATAATCCTAAGACTTAACCTTAATATTTAACTTGAAGATGTAACCTTAAGGCTTAACCCTAAACTTAACCCTAAGAGTTAACCTTAAGTGTTGACCTTACAGATTTAACCCTAAGAGTTAACCTTAGGACTGAAACGTTAAGACTTAACCCTAAGACTTATCCCCAAGACGTAACTCTAAAGCGTTAACCCTAAGACTTCAGCTTGTGATTTAAACTTTAGACTGAACGCTAAGACTTAAAATTACGATTCAACATTAAGATTTAACCATAAGACTTAACCCTAAGACTTCAGGTTAAGTTTTAACCTTAAGACTCAACCCTGAGACTTAGTCGTGAAATTTATCCATAAGACTTATCCCTAAAACTGAAAACTGAGACCTAAACCTAAGATTTAACCTGAAGACTTAACCCTAAAACGTAGCCCTGAGACTTATCCTTGAGCTTTAACCTTGATACTTAATCCTGAGACTTAGCCCTAAGACTTATCCCCAAGACATAACTCTAAGGCTTAACCCTAAGACTTAACCTTAAGGCTCAACCTTAAGACTTAACATTAAGACTTAACCCTGAGACTTAACCATAAGACTTATCCTCAAGATTGTACTCTAAGACTTAACCCTAAGACTTAAGATGAAGACTTAACCCTAAGACTCAATCTATGAGATGTAAACTTAAGACTTAATTAAACCCTAAGACTCAATCTATGAGATGTAAACTTAAGACTTAACCTTTAGGAATTAACCCTGACACTTAACCTTAAGGCTTAACCCTAAGACTTAAGCTTAAGGTTTAAACTTAAGACTTATCCCTAAGACATAATCCTGAGACTTAACCCTAAGACTTAACCTCAAGTTTAACTTCAAAACTTAACCCTAAGACTGAATCCTAAGACACAACTTGACCACGTAACCCTGAGACTGAACCTTGAGACTTTACCTTGAAATTTAACCCTGGGATTTAACCCTAAGTCTTAATGCTAAGACTTAACTTTAAGATGTACCATTAAGACTTAACCTTAAAGCGTAACCTTAAGATTTACACTCAATACTTAACCCTAAGACTTAACCCTATGACTTAAACCTAAGGTTAAACCTTAAGACAAAACTTGAAGACTTAATTCAAAGACTTATCCCTAAGACTCAACACTGAGACTTAAACCTAAGATTTAAGACTTAACCCTAAGACTTAGCCCCAAGACTTAAGTCTAAGACTTCAAGTTATGAATTAAACTTTAGACTTAACCCTAAGACTCAAGCCATAAGACTTCACCTTAAGACTTAACCTGAAGACTTAACCTTAAAATTTAACCCTAAGACTGAACCCTAAAATATAACTTTTAAGACTTAACAATAAGACTGAACATTAAGACACAACCTTACGACTTCTACCCTGCGACCTAACCTTGAGACTTAACACTGAGATTTAACCCTAAGACTTAACTTTAAGATGTAACATTCGGACTTAACCTTAAAACTTAACCCTAAGTCTCAACCTTAAGAAGTAACTTGAAGACTTAACCCTGAGAATGAACTCTAAGACTTCAACTTAATAATTAACGCTCAGATATAACCCTCAGACTTAAACTTAAGAAATAACCCTAAGACTTAACCTTAATATTTAACTTGAAGATGTAACCTTAAGGCTTAACCCTAAACTTAACCCTAAGAGTTAACCTTAAGTGTTGACCTTACAGATTTAACCCTAAGAGTTAACCTTAGGACTGAAACGTTAAGACTTAACCCTAAGACTTATCCCCAAGACTTAACTCTAAAGCGTTAACCCTAAGACTTCAGCTTGTGATTTAAACTTTAGACTGAACGCTAAGACTTAAAATTACGATTCAACATTAAGATTTAACCATAAGACTTAACCCTAAGACTTCAGGTTAAGTTTTAACCTTAAGACTCAACCCTGAGACTTAGTCGTGAAATTTATCCATAAGACTTATCCCTAAAACGGAAAACTGAGACTTAAACCTAAGATTTAACCTGAAGACTTAACCCTAAAACGTAGCCCTGAGACTTATCCTTGAGCTTTAACCTTGATACTTAATCCTGAGACTTAGCCCTAAGACTTATCCCCAAGACATAACTCTAAGGCTTAACCCTAAGACTTAACCTTAAGGCTCAACCTTAAGACCTAACATTAAGACTTAACCCTGAGACTTAACCATAAGACTTATCCTCAAGATTGTACTCTAAGACTTAACCCTAAGACTTAAGATGAAGACTTAACCCTAAGACTCAATCTAGGAGATGTAAACTTAAGACTTAATTAAACCCTAAGACTCAATCTATGAGATGTAAACTTAAGACTTAACCTTTAGGAATTAACCCTGACACTTAACCTTAAGGCTTAACCCTAAGACTTAAGCTTAAGGTTTAAACTTAAGACTTATCCCTAAGACATAATCCTGAGACTTAACCCTAAGACTTAACCTCAAGTTTAACTTCAAAACTTAACCCTAAGACTGAATCCTAAGACACAACTTGACCACGTAACCCTGAGACTGAACCTTGAGACTTTACCTTGAAATTTAACCCTGGGATTTAACCCTAAGTCTTAATGCTAAGACTTAACTTTAAGATGTACCATTAAGACTTAACCTTAAAGCGTAACCTTAAGATTTACACTCAATACTTAACCCTAAGACTTAACCCTATGACTTAAACCTAAGGTTAAACCTTAAGACAAAACTTGAAGACTTAATTCAAAGACTTATCCCTAAGACTCAACACTGAGACTTAAACCTAAGATTTAAGACTTAACCCTAAGACTTAGCCCCAAGACTTAAGTCTAAGACTTCAAGTTATGAATTAAACTTTAGACTTAACCCTAAGACTCAAGCCATAAGACTTCACCTTAAGACTTAACCTGAAGACTTAACCTTAAAATTTAACCCTAAGACTGAACCCTAAAATATAACTTTTAAGACTTAACAATAAGACTGAACATTAAGACACAACCTTACGACTTCTACCCTGAGACCTAACCTTGAGACTTAACACTGAGATTTAACCCTAAGACTTAACTTTAAGATGTAACATTCGGACTTAACCTTAAAACTTAACCCTAAGCCTCAACCTTAAGAAGTAACTTGAAGACTTAACCCTGAGAATGAACTCTAAGACTTCAACTTAATAATTAACGCTCAGATATAACCCTCAGACTTAAACTTAAGAAATAACCCTAAGACTTAACCTTAATATTTAACTTGAAGATGTAACCTTAAGGCTTAACCCTAAACTTAACCCTAAGAGTTAACCTTAAGTGTTGACCTTACAGATTTAACCCTAAGAGTTAACCTTAGGACTGAAACGTTAAGACTTAACCCTAAGACTTATCCCCAAGACTTAACTCTAAAGCGTTAACCCTAAGACTTCAGCTTGTGATTTAAACTTTAGACTGAACGCTAAGACTTAAAATTACGATTTAACATTAAGATTTAACCATAAGACTTAACCCTAAGACTTCAGGTTAAGTTTTAACCTTAAGACTCAACCCTGAGACTTAGTCGTGAAATTTATCCATAAGACTTATCCCTAAAACGGAAAACTGAGACTTAAACCTAAGATTTAACCTGAAGACTTAACCCTAAAACGTAGCCCTGAGACTTATCCTTGAGCTTTAACCTTGATACTTAATCCTGAGACTTAGCCCTAAGACTTATCCCCAAGACATAACTCTAAGGCTTAACCCTAAGACTTAACCTTAAGGCTCAACCTTAAGACCTAACATTAAGACTTAACCCTGAGACTTAACCATAAGACTTATCCTCAAGATTGTACTCTAAGACTTAACCCTAAGACTTAAGATGAAGACTTAACCCTAAGACTCAATCTATGAGATGTAAACTTAAGACTTAATTAAACCCTAAGACTCAATCTATGAGATGTAAACTTAAGACTTAACCTTTAGGAATTAACCCTGACACTTAACCTTAAGGCTTAACCCTAAGACTTAAGCTTAAGGTTTAAACTTAAGACTTATCCCTAAGACATAATCCTGAGACTTAACCCTAAGACTTAACCTCAAGTTTAACTTCAAAACTTAACCCTAAGACTGAATCCTAAGACACAACTTGACCACGTAACCCTGAGACTTAACCTTGAGACTTTACCTTGAAATTTAACCCTGGGATTTAACCCTAAGTCTTAATGCTAAGACTTCACTTTAAGATGTACCATTAAGACTTAACCTTAAAGTGTAACCTTAAGATTTACACTCAAAACTTAACCCTAAGACTTAACCCTATGACTTAAACTTAAGGTTAAACCTTAAGACAAAACTTGAAGACTTAATTCAAAGACTTATCCCTAAGACTCAACACTGAGACTTAAACCTAAGTTTTAAGACTTAACCCTAAGACTTAGCCCCAAGACTTAAGTCTAAGACTTAAACTTATGAATTAAACTTTAGACTTAACCCTAAGACTCAAGCCATAAGACTTCACCTTAAGACTTAACCTGAAGACTTAACCTTAAAATTTAACCCTAAGACTGAACCCTAAAATATAACTTTTAAGACTTAACAATAAGACTGAACATTAAGACACAACCTTACGACTTCTACCCTGCGACCTAACCTTGAGACTTAACACTGAGATTTAACCCTAAGACTTAACTTTAAGATGTAACATTCGGACTTAACCTTAAAACTTAACCCTAAGTCTCAACCTTAAGAAGTAACTTGAAGACTTAACCCTGAGAATGAACTCTAAGACTTCAACTTAATAATTAACGCTCAGATATAACCCTCAGACTTAAACTTAAGAAATAACCCTAAGACTTAACCTTAATATTTAACTTGAAGATGTAACCTTAAGGCTTAACCCTAAACTTAACCCTAAGAGTTAACCTTAAGTGTTGACCTTACAGATTTAACCCTAAGAGTTAACCTTAGGACTGAAACGTTAAGACTTAACCCTAAGACTTATCCCCAAGACTTAACTCTAAAGCGTTAACCCTAAGACTTCAGCTTGTGATTTAAACTTTAGACTGAACGCTAAGACTTAAAATTACGATTTAACATTAAGATTTAACCATAAGACTTAACCCTAAGACTTCAGGTTAAGTTTTAACCTTAAGACTCAACCCTGAGACTTAGTCGTGAAATTTATCCATAAGACTTATCCCTAAAACTGAAAACTGAGACCTAAACCTAAGATTTAACCTGAAGACTTAACCCTAAAACGTAGCCCTGAGACTTATCCTTGAGCTTTAACCTTGATACTTAATCCTGAGACTTAGCCCTAAGACTTATCCCCAAGACATAACTCTAAGGCTTAACCCTAAGACTTAACCTTAAGGCTCAACCTTAAGACTTAACATTAAGACTTAACCCTGAGACTTAACCATAAGACTTATCCTCAAGATTGTACTCTAAGACTTAACCCTAAGACTTAAGATGAAGACTTAACCCTAAGACTCAATCTATGAGATGTAAACTTAAGACTTAATTAAACCCTAAGACTCAATCTATGAGATGTAAACTTAAGACTTAACCTTTAGGAATTAACCCTGACACTTAACCTTAAGGCTTAACCCTAAGACTTAAGCTTAAGGTTTAAACTTAAGACTTATCCCTAAGACATAATCCTGAGACTTAACCCTAAGACTTAACCTCAAGTTTAACTTCAAAACTTAACCCTAAGACTGAATCCTAAGACACAACTTGACCACGTAACCCTGAGACTGAACCTTGAGACTTTACCTTGAAATTTAACCCTGGGATTTAACCCTAAGTCTTAATGCTAAGACTTAACTTTAAGATGTACCATTAAGACTTAACCTTAAAGCGTAACCTTAAGATTTACACTCAATACTTAACCCTAAGACTTAACCCTATGACTTAAACCTAAGGTTAAACCTTAAGACAAAACTTGAAGACTTAATTCAAAGACTTATCCCTAAGACTCAACACTGAGACTTAAACCTAAGATTTAAGACTTAACCCTAAGACTTAGCCCCAAGACTTAAGTCTAAGACTTCAAGTTATGAATTAAACTTTAGACTTAACCCTAAGACTCAAGCCATAAGACTTCACCTTAAGACTTAACCTGAAGACTTAACCTTAAAATTTAACCCTAAGACTGAACCCTAAAATATAACTTTTAAGACTTAACAATAAGACTGAACATTAAGACACAACCTTACGACTTCTACCCTGCGACCTAACCTTGAGACTTAACACTGAGATTTAACCCTAAGACTTAACTTTAAGATGTAACATTCGGACTTAACCTTAAAACTTAACCCTAAGTCTCAACCTTAAGAAGTAACTTGAAGACTTAACCCTGAGAATGAACTCTAAGACTTCAACTTAATAACTAACGCTCAGATATAACCCTCAGACTTAAACTTAAGAAATAGCCCTAAGACTTAACCTTCATATTTAACTTGAAGATGTAACCTTAAGGCTTAACCCTAAACTTAACCCTAAGAGTTAACCTTAAGTGTTGACCTTACAGATTTAACCCTAAGAGTTAACCTTAGGACTGAAACGTTAAGACTTAACCCTAAGACTTATCCCCAAGACGTAACTCTAAAGCGTTAACCCTAAGACTTCAGCTTGTGATTTAAACTTTAGACTGAACGCTAAGACTTAAAATTACGATTCAACATTAAGATTTAACCATAAGACTTAACCCTAAGACTTCAGGTTAAGTTTTAACCTTAAGACTCAACCCTGAGACTTAGTCGTGAAATTTATCCATAAGACTTATCCCTAAAACTGAAAACTGAGACCTAAACCTAAGATTTAACCTGAAGACTTAACCCTAAAACGTAGCCCTGAGACTTATCCTTGAGCTTTAACCTTGATACTTAATCCTGAGACTTAGCCCTAAGACTTATCCCCAAGACATAACTCTAAGGCTTAACCCTAAGACTTAACCTTAAGGCTCAACCTTAAGACTTAACATTAAGACTTAACCCTGAGACTTAACCATAAGACTTATCCTCAAGATTGTACTCTAAGACTTAACCCTAAGACTTAAGATGAAGACTTAACCCTAAGACTCAATCTATGAGATGTAAACTTAAGACTTAATTAAACCCTAAGACTCAATCTATGAGATGTAAACTTAAGACTTAACCTTTAGGAATTAACCCTGACACTTAACCTTAAGGCTTAACCCTAAGACTTAAGCTTAAGGTTTAAACTTAAGACTTATCTCTAAGACATAATCCTGAGACTTAACCCTAAGACTTAACCTCAAGTTTAACTTCAAAACTTAACCCTAAGACTGAATCCTAAGACACAACTTGACCACGTAACCCTGAGACTGAACCTTGAGACTTTACCTTGAAATTTAACCCTGGGATTTAACCCTAAGTCTTAATGCTAAGACTTAACTTGAAGATGTACCATTAAGACTTAACCTTAAAGCGTAACCTTAAGATTTACACTCAATACTTAACCCTAAGACTTAACCCTATGACTTAAACCTAAGGTTAAACCTTAAGACAAAACTTGAAGACTTAATTCAAAGACTTATCCCTAAGACTCAACACTGAGACTTAAACCTAAGATTTAAGACTTAACCCTAAGACTTAGCCCCAAGACTTAAGTCTAAGACTTCAAGTTATGAATTAAACTTTAGACTTAACCCTAAGACTCAAGCCATAAGACTTCACCTTAAGACTTAACCTGAAGACTTAACCTTAAAATTTAACCCTAAGACTGAACCCTAAAATATAACTTTTAAGACTTAACAATAAGACTGAACATTAAGACACAACCTTACGACTTCTACCCTGAGACCTAACCTTGAGACTTAACACTGAGATTTAACCCTAAGACTTAACTTTAAGATGTAACATTCGGACTTAACCTTAAAACTTAACCCTAAGCCTCAACCTTAAGAAGTAACTTGAAGACTTAACCCTGAGAATGAACTCTAAGACTTCAACTTAATAATTAACGCTCAGATATAACCCTCAGACTTAAACTTAAGAAATAACCCTAAGACTTAACCTTAATATTTAACTTGAAGATGTAACCTTAAGGCTTAACCCTAAACTTAACCCTAAGAGTTAACCTTAAGTGTTGACCTTACAGATTTAACCCTAAGAGTTAACCTTAGGACTGAAACGTTAAGACTTAACCCTAAGACTTATCCCCAAGACTTAACTCTAAAGCGTTAACCCTAAGACTTCAGCTTGTGATTTAAACTTTAGACTGAACGCTAAGACTTAAAATTACGATTTAACATTAAGATTTAACCATAAGACTTAACCCTAAGACTTCAGGTTAAGTTTTAACCTTAAGACTCAACCCTGAGACTTAGTCGTGAAATTTATCCATAAGACTTATCCCTAAAACTGAAAACTGAGACTTAAACCTAAGATTTAACCTGAAGACTTAACCCTAAAACGTAGCCCTGAGACTTATCCTTGAGCTTTAACCTTGATACTTAATCCTGAGACTTAGCCCTAAGACTTATCCCCAAGACATAACTCTAAGGCTTAACCCTAAGACTTAACCTTAAGGCTCAACCTTAAGACTTAACATTAAGACTTAACCCTGAGACTTAACCATAAGACTTATCCTCAAGATTGTACTCTAAGACTTAACCCTAAGACTTAAGATGAAGACTTAACCCTAAGACTCAATCTATGAGATGTAAACTTAAGACTTAATTAAACCCTAAGACTCAATCTATGAGATGTAAACTTAAGACTTAACCTTTAGGAATTAACCCTGACACTTAACCTTAAGGCTTAACCCTAAGACTTAAGCTTAAGGTTTAAACTTAAGACTTATCTCTAAGACATAATCCTGAGACTTAACCCTAAGACTTAACCTCAAGTTTAACTTCAAAACTTAACCCTAAGACTGAATCCTAAGACACAACTTGACCACGTAACCCTGAGACTGAACCTTGAGACTTTACCTTGAAATTTAACCCTGGGATTTAACCCTAAGTCTTAATGCTAAGACTTAACTTGAAGATGTACCATTAAGACTTAACCTTAAAGCGTAACCTTAAGATTTACACTCAATACTTAACCCTAAGACTTAACCCTATGACTTAAACCTAAGGTTAAACCTTAAGACAAAACTTGAAGACTTAATTCAAAGACTTATCCCTAAGACTCAACACTGAGACTTAAACCTAAGATTTAAGACTTAACCCTAAGACTTAGCCCCAAGACTTAAGTCTAAGACTTCAAGTTATGAATTAAACTTTAGACTTAACCCTAAGACTCAAGCCATAAGACTTCACCTTAAGACTTAACCTGAAGACTTAACCTTAAAATTTAACCCTAAGACTGAACCCTAAAATATAACTTTTAAGACTTAACAATAAGACTGAACATTAAGACACAACCTTACGACTTCTACCCTGAGACCTAACCTTGAGACTTAACACTGAGATTTAACCCTAAGACTTAACTTTAAGATGTAACATTCGGACTTAACCTTAAAACTTAACCCTAAGCCTCAACCTTAAGAAGTAACTTGAAGACTTAACCCTGAGAATGAACTCTAAGACTTCAACTTAATAATTAACGCTCAGATATAACCCTCAGACTTAAACTTAAGAAATAACCCTAAGACTTAACCTTAATATTTAACTTGAAGATGTAACCTTAAGGCTTAACCCTAAACTTAACCCTAAGAGTTAACCTTAAGTGTTGACCTTACAGATTTAACCCTAAGAGTTAACCTTAGGACTGAAACGTTAAGACTTAACCCTAAGACTTATCCCCAAGACTTAACTCTAAAGCGTTAACCCTAAGACTTCAGCTTGTGATTTAAACTTTAGACTGAACGCTAAGACTTAAAATTACGATTTAACATTAAGATTTAACCATAAGACTTAACCCTAAGACTTCAGGTTAAGTTTTAACCTTAAGACTCAACCCTGAGACTTAGTCGTGAAATTTATCCATAAGACTTATCCCTAAAACGGAAAACTGAGACTTAAACCTAAGATTTAACCTGAAGACTTAACCCTAAAACGTAGCCCTGAGACTTATCCTTGAGCTTTAACCTTGATACTTAATCCTGAGACTTAGCCCTAAGACTTATCCCCAAGACATAACTCTAAGGCTTAACCCTAAGACTTAACCTTAAGGCTCAACCTTAAGACCTAACATTAAGACTTAACCCTGAGACTTAACTATAAGACTTATCCTCAAGATTGTACTCTAAGACTTAACCCTAAGACTTAAGATGAAGACTTAACCCTAAGACTCAATCTATGAGATGTAAACTTAAGACTTAATTAAACCCTAAGACTCAATCTATGAGATGTAAACTTAAGACTTAACCTTTAGGAATTAACCCTGACACTTAACCTTAAGGCTTAACCCTAAGACTTATGCTTAAGGTTTAAACTTAAGACTTATCCCTAAGACATAATCCTGAGACTTAACCCTAAGACTTAACCTCAAGTTTAACTTCAAAACTTAACCCTAAGACTGAATCCTAAGACACAACTTGACCACGTAACCCTGAGACTTAACCTTGAGACTTTACCTTGAAATTTAACCCTGGGATTTAACCCTAAGTCTTAATGCTAAGACTTAACTTTAAGATGTACCATTAAGACTTAACCTTAAAGTGTAACCTTAAGATTTACACTCAAAACTTAACCCTAAGACTTAACCCTATGACTTAAACTTAAGGTTAAACCTTAAGACAAAACTTGAAGACTTAATTCAAAGACTTATCCCTAAGACTCAACACTGAGACTTAAACCTAAGATTTAAGACTTAACCCTAAGACTTAGCCCCAAGACTTAAGTCTAAGACTTAAACTTATGAATTAAACTTTAGACTTAACCCTAAGACTCAAGCCATAAGACTTCACCTTAAGACTTAACCTGAAGACTTAACCTTAAAATTTAACCCTAAGACTGAACCCTAAAATATAACTTTTAAGACTTAACAATAAGACTGAACATTAAGACACAACCTTACGACTTCTACCCTGAGACCTAACCTTGAGACTTAACACTGAGATTTAACCCTAAGACTTAACTTTAAGATGTAACATTCGGACTTAACCTTAAAACTTAACCCTAAGCCTCAACCTTAAGAAGTAACTTGAAGACTTAACCCTGAGAATGAACTCTAAGACTTCAACTTAATAATTAACGCTCAGATATAACCCTCAAACTTAAACTTAAGAAATAACCCTAAGACTTAACCTTAATATTTAACTTGAAGATGTAACCTTAAGGCTTAACCCTAAACTTAACCCTAAGAGTTAACCTTAAGTGTTGACCTTACAGATTTAACCCTAAGAGTTAACCTTAGGACTGAAACGTTAAGACTTAACCCTAAGACTTATCCCCAAGACTTAACTCTAAAGCGTTAACCCTAAGACTTCAGCTTGTGATTTAAACTTTAGACTGAACGCTAAGACTTAAAATTACGATTTAACATTAAGATTTAACCATAAGACTTAACCCTAAGACTTCAGGTTAAGTTTTAACCTTAAGACTCAACCCTGAGACTTAGTCGTGAAATTTATCCATAAGACTTATCCCTAAAACGGAAAACTGAGACTTAAACCTAAGATTTAACCTGAAGACTTAACCCTAAAACGTAGCCCTGAGACTTATCCTTGAGCTTTAACCTTGATACTTAATCCTGAGACTTAGCCCTAAGACTTATCCCCAAGACATAACTCTAAGGCTTAACCCTAAGACTTAACCTTAAGGCTCAACCTTAAGACCTAACATTAAGACTTAACCCTGAGACTTAACTATAAGACTTATCCTCAAGATTGTACTCTAAGACTTAACCCTAAGACTTAAGATGAAGACTTAACCCTAAGACTCAATCTATGAGATGTAAACTTAAGACTTAATTAAACCCTAAGACTCAATCTATGAGATGTAAACTTAAGACTTAACCTTTAGGAATTAACCCTGACACTTAACCTTAAGGCTTAACCCTAAGACTTAAGCTTAAGGTTTAAACTTAAGACTTATCCCTAAGACATAATCCTGAGACTTAACCCTAAGACTTAACCTCAAGTTTAACTTCAAAACTTAACCCTAAGACTGAATCCTAAGACACAACTTGACCACGTAACCCTGAGACTTAACCTTGAGACTTTACCTTGAAATTTAACCCTGGGATTTAACCCTAAGTCTTAATGCTAAGACTTCACTTTAAGATGTACCATTAAGACTTAACCTTAAAGTGTAACCTTAAGATTTACACTCAAAACTTAACCCTAAGACTTAACCCTATGACTTAAACTTAAGGTTAAACCTTAAGACAAAACTTGAAGACTTAATTCAAAGACTTATCCCTAAGACTCAACACTGAGACTTAAACCTAAGATTTAAGACTTAACCCTAAGACTTAGCCCCAAGACTTAAGTCTAAGACTTAAACTTATGAATTAAACTTTAGACTTAACCCTAAGACTCAAGCCATAAGACTTCACCTTAAGACTTAACCTGAAGACTTAACCTTAAAATTTAACCCTAAGACTGAACCCTAAAATATAACTTTTAAGACTTAACAATAAGACTGAACATTAAGACACAACCTTACGACTTCTACCCTGCGACCTAACCTTGAGACTTAACACTGAGATTTAACCCTAAGACTTAACTTTAAGATGTAACATTCGGACTTAACCTTAAAACTTAACCCTAAGTCTCAACCTTAAGAAGTAACTTGAAGACTTAACCCTGAGAATGAACTCTAAGACTTCAACTTAATAATTAACGCTCAGATATAACCCTCAGACTTAAACTTAAGAAATAATCCTAAGAATTAACCTTAATATTTAACTTGAAGATGTAACCTTAAGGCTTAACCCTAAACTTAACCCTAAGAGTTAACCTTAAGTGTTGACCTTACAGATTTAACCCTAAGAGTTAACCTTAGGACTGAAACGTTAAGACTTAACCCTAAGACTTATCCCCAAGACTTAACTCTAAAGCGTTAACCCTAAGACTTCAGCTTGTGATTTAAACTTTAGACTGAACGCTAAGACTTAAAATTACGATTCAACATTAAGATTTAACCATAAGACTTAACCCTAAGACTTCAGGTTAAGTTTTAACCTTAAGACTCAACCCTGAGACTTAGTCGTGAAATTTATCCATAAGACTTATCCCTAAAACGGAAAACTGAGACTTAAACCTAAGATTTAACCTGAAGACTTAACCCTAAAACGTAGCCCTGAGACTTATCCTTGAGCTTTAACCTTGATACTTAATCCTGAGACTTAGCCCTAAGACTTATCCCCAAGACATAACTCTAAGGCTTAACCCTAAGACTTAACCTTAAGGCTCAACCTTAAGACCTAACATTAAGACTTAACCCTGAGACTTAACTATAAGACTTATCCTCAAGATTGTACTCTAAGACTTAACCCTAAGACTTAAGATGAAGACTTAACCCTAAGACTCAATCTATGAGATGTAAACTTAAGACTTAATTAAACCCTAAGACTCAATCTATGAGATGTAAACTTAAGACTTAACCTTTAGGAATTAACCCTGACACTTAACCTTAAGGCTTAACCCTAAGACTTAAGCTTAAGGTTTAAACTTAAGACTTATCCCTAAGACATAATCCTGAGACTTAACCCTAAGACTTAACCTCAAGTTTAACTTCAAAACTTAACCCTAAGACTGAATCCTAAGACACAACTTGACCACGTAACCCTGAGACTTAACCTTGAGACTTTACCTTGAAATTTAACCCTGGGATTTAACCCTAAGTCTTAATGCTAAGACTTCACTTTAAGATGTACCATTAAGACTTAACCTTAAAGTGTAACCTTAAGATTTACACTCAAAACTTAACCCTAAGACTTAACCCTATGACTTAAACTTAAGGTTAAACCTTAAGACAAAACTTGAAGACTTAATTCAAAGACTTATCCCTAAGACTCAACACTGAGACTTAAACCTAAGATTTAAGACTTAACCCTAAGACTTAGCCCCAAGACTTAAGTCTAAGACTTAAACTTATGAATTAAACTTTAGACTTAACCCTAAGACTCAAGCCATAAGACTTCACCTTAAGACTTAACCTGAAGACTTAACCTTAAAATTTAACCCTAAGACTGAACCCTAAAATATAACTTTTAAGACTTAACAATAAGACTGAACATTAAGACACAACCTTACGACTTCTACCCTGCGACCTAACCTTGAGACTTAACACTGAGATTTAACCCTAAGACTTAACTTTAAGATGTAACATTCGGACTTAACCTTAAAACTTAACCCTAAGTCTCAACCTTAAGAAGTAACTTGAAGACTTAACCCTGAGAATGAACTCTAAGACTTCAACTTAATAATTAACGCTCAGATATAACCCTCAGACTTAAACTTAAGAAATAATCCTAAGAATTAACCTTAATATTTAACTTGAAGATGTAACCTTAAGGCTTAACCCTAAACTTAACCCTAAGAGTTAACCTTAAGTGTTGACCTTACAGATTTAACCCTAAGAGTTAACCTTAGGACTGAAACGTTAAGACTTAACCCTAAGACTTATCCCCAAGACTTAACTCTAAAGCGTTAACCCTAAGACTTCAGCTTGTGATTTAAACTTTAGACTGAACGCTAAGACTTAAAATTACGATTCAACATTAAGATTTAACCATAAGACTTAACCCTAAGACTTCAGGTTAAGTTTTAACCTTAAGACTCAACCCTGAGACTTAGTCGTGAAATTTATCCATAAGACTTATCCCTAAAACTGAAAACTGAGACCTAAACCTAAGATTTAACCTGAAGACTTAACCCTAAAACGTAGCCCTGAGACTTATCCTTGAGCTTTAACCTTGATACTTAATCCTGAGACTTAGCCCTAAGACTTATCCCCAAGACATAACTCTAAGGCTTAACCCTAAGACTTAACCTTAAGGCTCAACCTTAAGACTTAACATTACGACTTAACCCTGAGACTTAACCATAAGACTTATCCTCAAGATTGTACTCTAAGACTTAACCCTAAGACTTAAGATGAAGACTTAACCCTAAGACTCAATCTAGGAGATGTAAACTTAAGACTTAATTAAACCCTAAGACTCAATCTATGAGATGTAAACTTAAGACTTAACCTTTAGGAATTAACCCTGACACTTAACCTTAAGGCTTAACCCTAAGACTTAAGCTTAAGGTTTAAACTTAAGACTTATCCCTAAGACATAATCCTGAGACTTAACCCTAAGACTTAACCTCAAGTTTAACTTCAAAACTTAACCCTAAGACTGAATCCTAAGACACAACTTGACCACGTAACCCTGAGACTGAACCTTGAGACTTTACCTTGAAATTTAACCCTGGGATTTAACCCTAAGTCTTAATGCTAAGACTTAACTTTAAGATGTACCATTAAGACTTAACCTTAAAGCGTAACCTTAAGATTTACACTCAATACTTAACCCTAAGACTTAACCCTATGACTTAAACCTAAGGTTAAACCTTAAGACAAAACTTGAAGACTTAATTCAAAGACTTATCCCTAAGACTCAACACTGAGACTTAAACCTAAGATTTAAGACTTAACCCTAAGACTTAGCCCCAAGACTTAAGTCTAAGACTTAAACTTATGAATTAAACTTTAGACTTAACCCTAAGACTCAAGCCATAAGACTTCACCTTAAGACTTAACCTGAAGACTTAACCTTAAAATTTAACCCTAAGACTGAACCCTAAAATATAACTTTTAAGACTTAACAATAAGACTGAACATTAAGACACAACCTTACGACTTCTACCCTGAGACCTAACCTTGAGACTTAACACTGAGATTTAACCCTAAGACTTAACTTTAAGATGTAACATTCGGACTTAACCTTAAAACTTAACCCTAAGCCTCAACCTTAAGAAGTAACTTGAAGACTTAACCCTGAGAATGAACTCTAAGACTTCAACTTAATAATTAACGCTCAGATATAACCCTCAGACTTAAACTTAAGAAATAACCCTAAGACTTAACCTTAATATTTAACTTGAAGATGTAACCTTAAGGCTTAACCCTAAACTTAACCCTAAGAGTTAACCTTAAGTGTTGACCTTACAGATTTAACCCTAAGAGTTAACCTTAGGACTGAAACGTTAAGACTTAACCCTAAGACTTATCCCCAAGACGTAACTCTAAAGCGTTAACCCTAAGACTTCAGCTTGTGATTTAAACTTTAGACTGAACGCTAAGACTTAAAATTACGATTTAACATTAAGATTTAACCATAAGACTTAACCCTAAGACTTCAGGTTAAGTTTTAACCTTAAGACTCAACCCTGAGACTTAGTCGTGAAATTTATCCATAAGACTTATCCCTAAAACGGAAAACTGAGACTTAAACCTAAGATTTAACCTGAAGACTTAACCCTAAAACGTAGCCCTGAGACTTATCCTTGAGCTTTAACCTTGATACTTAATCCTGAGACTTAGCCCTAAGACTTATCCCCAAGACATAACTCTAAGGCTTAACCCTAAGACTTAACCTTAAGGCTCAACCTTAAGACCTAACATTAAGACTTAACCCTGAGACTTAACTATAAGACTTATCCTCAAGATTGTACTCTAAGACTTAACCCTAAGACTTAAGATGAAGACTTAACCCTAAGACTCAATCTATGAGATGTAAACTTAAGACTTAATTAAACCCTAAGACTCAATCTATGAGATGTAAACTTAAGACTTAACCTTTAGGAATTAACCCTGACACTTAACCTTAAGGCTTAACCCTAAGACTTATGCTTAAGGTTTAAACTTAAGACTTATCCCTAAGACATAATCCTGAGACTTAACCCTAAGACTTAACCTCAAGTTTAACTTCAAAACTTAACCCTAAGACTGAATCCTAAGACACAACTTGACCACGTAACCCTGAGACTGAACCTTGAGACTTTACCTTGAAATTTAACCCTGGGATTTAACCCTAAGTCTTAATGCTAAGACTTAACTTTAAGATGTACCATTAAGACTTAACCTTAAAGCGTAACCTTAAGATTTACACTCAAAACTTAACCCTAAGACTTAACCCTATGACTTAAACTTAAGGTTAAACCTTAAGACAAAACTTGAAGACTTAATTCAAAGACTTATCCCTAAGACTCAACACTGAGACTTAAACCTAAGATTTAAGACTTAACCCTAAGACTTAGCCCCAAGACTTAAGTCTAAGACTTAAACTTATGAATTAAACTTTAGACTTAACCCTAAGACTCAAGCCATAAGACTTCACCTTAAGACTTAACCTGAAGACTTAACCTTAAAATTTAACCCTAAGACTGAACCCTAAAATATAACTTTTAAGACTTAACAATAAGACTGAACATTAAGACACAACCTTACGACTTCTACCCTGAGACCTAACCTTGAGACTTAACACTGAGATTTAACCCTAAGACTTAACTTTAAGATGTAACATTCGGACTTAACCTTAAAACTTAACCCTAAGCCTCAACCTTAAGAAGTAACTTGAAGACTTAACCCTGAGAATGAACTCTAAGACTTCAACTTAATAATTAACGCTCAGATATAACCCTCAGACTTAAACTTAAGAAATAATCCTAAGAATTAACCTTAATATTTAACTTGAAGATGTAACCTTAAGGCTTAACCCTAAACTTAACCCTAAGAGTTAACCTTAAGTGTTGACCTTACAGATTTAACCCTAAGAGTTAACCTTAGGACTGAAACGTTAAGACTTAACCCTAAGACTTATCCCCAAGACTTAACTCTAAAGCGTTAACCCTAAGACTTCAGCTTGTCATTTAAACTTTAGACTGAACGCTAAGACTTAAAATTACGATTTAACATTAAGATTTAACCATAAGACTTAACCCTAAGACTTCAGGTTAAGTTTTAACCTTAAGACTCAACCCTGAGACTTAGTCGTGAAATTTATCCATAAGACTTATCCCTAAAACTGAAAACTGAGACCTAAACCTAAGATTTAACCTGAAGACTTAACCCTAAAACGTAGCCCTGAGACTTATCCTTGAGCTTTAACCTTGATACTTAATCCTGAGACTTAGCCCTAAGACTTATCCCCAAGACATAACTCTAAGGCTTAACCCTAAGACTTAACCTTAAGGCTCAACCTTAAGACTTAACATTAAGACTTAACCCTGAGACTTAACCATAAGACTTATCCTCAAGATTGTACTCTAAGACTTAACCCTAAGACTTAAGATGAAGACTTAACCCTAAGACTCAATCTATGAGATGTAAACTTAAGACTTAATTAAACCCTAAGACTCAATCTATGAGATGTAAACTTAAGACTTAACCTTTAGGAATTAACCCTGACACTTAACCTTAAGGCTTAACCCTAAGACTTAAGCTTAAGGTTTAAACTTAAGACTTATCCCTAAGACATAATCCTGAGACTTAACCCTAAGACTTAACCTCAAGTTTAACTTCAAAACTTAACCCTAAGACTGAATCCTAAGACACAACTTGACCACGTAACCCTGAGACTTAACCTTGAGACTTTACCTTGAAATTTAACCCTGGGATTTAACCCTAAGTCTTAATGCTAAGACTTAACTTTAAGATGTACCATTAAGACTTAACCTTAAAGCGTAACCTTAAGATTTACACTCAAAACTTAACCCTAAGACTTAACCCTATGACTTAAACTTAAGGTTAAACCTTAAGACAAAACTTGAAGACTTAATTCAAAGACTTATCCCTAAGACTCAACACTGAGACTTAAACCTAAGTTTTAAGACTTAACCCTAAGACTTAGCCCCAAGACTTAAGTCTAAGACTTCAAGTTATGAATTAAACTTTAGACTTAACCCTAAGACTCAAGCCATAAGACTTCACCTTAAGACTTAACCTGAAGACTTAACCTTAAAATTTAACCCTAAGACTGAACCCTAAAATATAACTTTTAAGACTTAACAATAAGACTGAACATTAAGACACAACCTTACGACTTCTACCCTGAGACCTAACCTTGAGACTTAACACTGAGATTTAACCCTAAGACTTAACTTTAAGATGTAACATTCGGACTTAACCTTAAAACTTAACCCTAAGTCTCAACCTTAAGAAGTAACTTGAAGACTTAACCCTGAGAATGAACTCTAAGACTTCAACTTAATAATTAACGCTCAGATATAACCCTCAGACTTAAACTTAAGAAATAACCCTAAGACTTAACCTTAATATTTAACTTGAAGATGTAACCTTAAGGCTTAACCCTAAACTTAACCCTAAGAGTTAACCTTAAGTGTTGACCTTACAGATTTAACCCTAAGAGTTAACCTTAGGACTGAAACGTTAAGACTTAACCCTAAGACTTATCCCCAAGACTTAACTCTAAAGCGTTAACCCTAAGACTTCAGCTTGTCATTTAAACTTTAGACTGAACGCTAAGACTTAAAATTACGATTTAACATTAAGATTTAACCATAAGACTTAACCCTAAGACTTCAGGTTAAGTTTTAACCTTAAGACTCAACCCTGAGACTTAGTCGTGAAATTTATCCATAAGACTTATCCCTAAAACTGAAAACTGAGACCTAAACCTAAGATTTAACCTGAAGACTTAACCCTAAAACGTAGCCCTGAGACTTATCCTTGAGCTTTAACCTTGATACTTAATCCTGAGACTTAGCCCTAAGACTTATCCCCAAGACATAACTCTAAGGCTTAACCCTAAGACTTAACCTTAAGGCTCAACCTTAAGACTTAACATTAAGACTTAACCCTGAGACTTAACCATAAGACTTATCCTCAAGATTGTACTCTAAGACTTAACCCTAAGACTTAAGATGAAGACTTAACCCTAAGACTCAATCTATGAGATGTAAACTTAAGACTTAATTAAACCCTAAGACTCAATCTATGAGATGTAAACTTAAGACTTAACCTTTAGGAATTAACCCTGACACTTAACCTTAAGGCTTAACCCTAAGACTTAAGCTTAAGGTTTAAACTTAAGACTTATCCCTAAGACATAATCCTGAGACTTAACCCTAAGACTTAACCTCAAGTTTAACTTCAAAACTTAACCCTAAGACTGAATCCTAAGACACAACTTGACCACGTAACCCTGAGACTTAACCTTGAGACTTTACCTTGAAATTTAACCCTGGGATTTAACCCTAAGTCTTAATGCTAAGACTTCACTTGAAGATGTACCATTAAGACTTAACCTTAAAGCGTAACCTTAAGATTTACACTCAATACTTAACCCTAAGACTTAACCCTATGACTTAAACCTAAGGTTAAACCTTAAGACAAAACTTGAAGACTTAATTCAAAGACTTATCCCTAAGACTCAACACTGAGACTTAAACCTAAGATTTAAGACTTAACCCTAAGACTTAGCCCCAAGACTTAAGTCTAAGACTTCAAGTTATGAATTAAACTTTAGACTTAACCCTAAGACTCAAGCCATAAGACTTCACCTTAAGACTTAACCTGAAGACTTAACCTTAAAATTTAACCCTAAGACTGAACCCTAAAATATAACTTTTAAGACTTAACAATAAGACTGAACATTAAGACACAACCTTACGACTTCTACCCTGAGACCTAACCTTGAGACTTAACACTGAGATTTAACCCTAAGACTTAACTTTAAGATGTAACATTCGGACTTAACCTTAAAACTTAACCCTAAGCCTCAACCTTAAGAAGTAACTTGAAGACTTAACCCTGAGAATGAACTCTAAGACTTCAACTTAATAATTAACGCTCAGATATAACCCTCAGACTTAAACTTAAGAAATAACCCTAAGACTTAACCTTAATATTTAACTTGAAGATGTAACCTTAAGGCTTAACCCTAAACTTAACCCTAAGAGTTAACCTTAAGTGTTGACCTTACAGATTTAACCCTAAGAGTTAACCTTAGGACTGAAACGTTAAGACTTAACCCTAAGACTTATCCCCAAGACTTAACTCTAAAGCGTTAACCCTAAGACTTCAGCTTGTGATTTAAACTTTAGACTGAACGCTAAGACTTAAAATTACGATTTAACATTAAGATTTAACCATAAGACTTAACCCTAAGACTTCAGGTTAAGTTTTAACCTTAAGACTCAACCCTGAGACTTAGTCGTGAAATTTATCCATAAGACTTATCCCTAAAACGGAAAACTGAGACTTAAACCTAAGATTTAACCTGAAGACTTAACCCTAAAACGTAGCCCTGAGACTTATCCTTGAGCTTTAACCTTGATACTTAATCCTGAGACTTAGCCCTAAGACTTATCCCCAAGACATAACTCTAAGGCTTAACCCTAAGACTTAACCTTAAGGCTCAACCTTAAGACCTAACATTAAGACTTAACCCTGAGACTTAACTATAAGACTTATCCTCAAGATTGTACTCTAAGACTTAACCCTAAGACTTAAGATGAAGACTTAACCCTAAGACTCAATCTATGAGATGTAAACTTAAGACTTAATTAAACCCTAAGACTCAATCTATGAGATGTAAACTTAAGACTTAACCTTTAGGAATTAACCCTGACACTTAACCTTAAGGCTTAACCCTAAGACTTAAGCTTAAGGTTTAAACTTAAGACTTATCCCTAAGACATAATCCTGAGACTTAACCCTAAGACTTAACCTCAAGTTTAACTTCAAAACTTAACCCTAAGACTGAATCCTAAGACACAACTTGACCACGTAACCCTGAGACTGAACCTTGAGACTTTACCTTGAAATTTAACCCTGGGATTTAACCCTAAGTCTTAATGCTAAGACTTAACTTTAAGATGTACCATTAAGACTTAACCTTAAAGCGTAACCTTAAGATTTACACTCAATACTTAACCCTAAGACTTAACCCTATGACTTAAACCTAAGGTTAAACCTTAAGACAAAACTTGAAGACTTAATTCAAAGACTTATCCCTAAGACTCAACACTGAGACTTAAACCTAAGATTTAAGACTTAACCCTAAGACTTAGCCCCAAGACTTAAGTCTAAGACTTCAAGTTATGAATTAAACTTTAGACTTAACCCTAAGACTCAAGCCATAAGACTTCACCTTAAGACTTAACCTGAAGACTTAACCTTAAAATTTAACCCTAAGACTGAACCCTAAAATATAACTTTTAAGACTTAACAATAAGACTGAACATTAAGACACAACCTTACGACTTCTACCCTGCGACCTAACCTTGAGACTTAACACTGAGATTTAACCCTAAGACTTAACTTTAAGATGTAACATTCGGACTTAACCTTAAAACTTAACCCTAAGTCTCAACCTTAAGAAGTAACTTGAAGACTTAACCCTGAGAATGAACTCTAAGACTTCAACTTAATAATTAACGCTCAGATATAACCCTCAGACTTAAACTTAAGAAATAATCCTAAGAATTAACCTTAATATTTAACTTGAAGATGTAACCTTAAGGCTTAACCCTAAACTTAACCCTAAGAGTTAACCTTAAGTGTTGACCTTACAGATTTAACCCTAAGAGTTAACCTTAGGACTGAAACGTTAAGACTTAACCCTAAGACTTATCCCCAAGACGTAACTCTAAAGCGTTAACCCTAAGACTTCAGCTTGTGATTTAAACTTTAGACTGAACGCTAAGACTTAAAATTACGATTTAACATTAAGATTTAACCATAAGACTTAACCCTAAGACTTCAGGTTAAGTTTTAACCTTAAGACTCAACCCTGAGACTTAGTCGTGAAATTTATCCATAAGACTTATCCCTAAAACTGAAAACTGAGACTTAAACCTAAGATTTAACCTGAAGACTTAACCCTAAAACGTAGCCCTGAGACTTATCCTTGAGCTTTAACCTTGATACTTAATCCTGAGACTTAGCCCTAAGACTTATCCCCAAGACATAACTCTAAGGCTTAACCCTAAGACTTAACCTTAAGGCTCAACCTTAAGACTTAACATTAAGACTTAACCCTGAGACTTAACCATAAGACTTATCCTCAAGATTGTACTCTAAGACTTAACCCTAAGACTTAAGATGAAGACTTAACCCTAAGACTCAATCTATGAGATGTAAACTTAAGACTTAATTAACCCTAAGACTCAATCTATGAGATGTAAACTTAAGACTTAACCTTTAGGAATTAACCCTGACACTTAACCTTAAGGCTTAACCCTAAGACTTAAGCTTAAGGTTTAAACTTAAGACTTATCTCTAAGACATAATCCTGAGACTTAACCCTAAGACTTAACCTCAAGTTTAACTTCAAAACTTAACCCTAAGACTGAATCCTAAGACACAACTTGACCACGTAACCCTGAGACTGAACCTTGAGACTTTACCTTGAAATTTAACCCTGGGATTTAACCCTAAGTCTTAATGCTAAGACTTAACTTTAAGATGTACCATTAAGACTTAACCTTAAAGCGTAACCTTAAGATTTACACTCAATACTTAACCCTAAGACTTAACCCTATGACTTAAACCTAAGGTTAAACCTTAAGACAAAACTTGAAGACTTAATTCAAAGACTTATCCCTAAGACTCAACACTGAGACTTAAACCTAAGATTTAAGACTTAACCCTAAGACTTAGCCCCAAGACTTAAGTCTAAGACTTCAAGTTATGAATTAAACTTTAGACTTAACCCTAAGACTCAAGCCATAAGACTTCACCTTAAGACTTAACCTGAAGACTTAACCTTAAAATTTAACCCTAAGACTGAACCCTAAAATATAACTTTTAAGACTTAACAATAAGACTGAACATTAAGACACAACCTTACGACTTCTACCCTGAGACCTAACCTTGAGACTTAACACTGAGATTTAACCCTAAGACTTAACTTTAAGATGTAACATTCGGACTTAACCTTAAAACTTAACCCTAAGCCTCAACCTTAAGAAGTAACTTGAAGACTTAACCCTGAGAATGAACTCTAAGACTTCAACTTAATAATTAACGCTCAGATATAACCCTCAGACTTAAACTTAAGAAATAACCCTAAGACTTAACCTTAATATTTAACTTGAAGATGTAACCTTAAGGCTTAACCCTAAACTTAACCCTAAGAGTTAACCTTAAGTGTTGACCTTACAGATTTAACCCTAAGAGTTAACCTTAGGACTGAAACGTTAAGACTTAACCCTAAGACTTATCCCCAAGACTTAACTCTAAAGAGTTAACCCTAAGACTTCAGCTTGTGATTTAAACTTTAGACTGAACGCTAAGACTTAAAATTACGATTCAACATTAAGATTTAACCATAAGACTTAACCCTAAGACTTCAGGTTAAGTTTTAACCTTAAGACTCAACCCTGAGACTTAGTCGTGAAATTTATCCATAAGACTTATCCCTAAAACTGAAAACTGAGACTTAAACCTAAGATTTAACCTGAAGACTTAACCCTAAAACGTAGCCCTGAGACTTATCCTTGAGCTTTAACCTTGATACTTAATCCTGAGACTTAGCCCTAAGACTTATCCCCAAGACATAACTCTAAGGCTTAACCCTAAGACTTAACCTTAAGGCTCAACCTTAAGACTTAACATTAAGACTTAACCCTGAGACTTAACCATAAGACTTATCCTCAAGATTGTACTCTAAGACTTAACCCTAAGACTTAAGATGAAGACTTAACCCTAAGACTCAATCTATGAGATGTAAACTTAAGACTTAATTAAACCCTAAGACTCAATCTATGAGATGTAAACTTAAGACTTAACCTTTAGGAATTAACCCTGACACTTAACCTTAAGGCTTAACCCTAAGACTTAAGCTTAAGGTTTAAACTTAAGACTTATCCCTAAGACATAAGCCTGAGACTTAACCCTAAGACTTAACCTCAAGTTTAACTTCAAAACTTAACCCTAAGACTGAATCCTAAGACACAACTTGACCACGTAACCCTGAGACTTAACCTTGAGGCTTTACCTTGAAATTTAACCCTGGGATTTAACCCTAAGTCTTAATGCTAAGACTTAACTTTAAGATGTACCATTAAGACTTAACCTTAAAGCGTAACCTTAAGATTTACACTCAATACTTAACCCTAAGACTTAACCCTATGACTTAAACCTAAGGTTAAACCTTAAGACAAAACTTGAAGACTTAATTCAAAGACTTATCCCTAAGACTCAACACTGAGACTTAAACCTAAGATTTAAGACTTAACCCTAAGACTTAGCCCCAAGACTTAAGTCTAAGACTTAAACTTATGAATTAAACTTTAGACTTAACCCTAAGACTCAAGCCATAAGACTTCACCTTAAGACTTAACCTGAAGACTTAACCTTAAAATTTAACCCTAAGACTGAACCCTAAAATATAACTTTTAAGACTTAACAATAAGACTGAACATTAAGACACAACCTTACGACTTCTACCCTGAGACCTAACCTTGAGACTTAACACTGAGATTTAACCCTAAGACTTAACTTTAAGATGTAACATTCGGACTTAACCTTAAAACTTAACCCTAAGTCTCAACCTTAAGAAGTAACTTGAAGACTTAACCCTGAGAATGAACTCTAAGACTTCAACTTAATAATTAACGCTCAGATATAACCCTCAGACTTAAACTTAAGAAATAATCCTAAGAATTAACCTTAATATTTAACTTGAAGATGTAACCTTAAGGCTTAACCCTAAACTTAACCCTAAGAGTTAACCTTAAGTGTTGACCTTACAGATTTAACCCTAAGAGTTAACCTTAGGACTGAAACGTTAAGACTTAACCCTAAGACTTATCCCCAAGACGTAACTCTAAAGCGTTAACCCTAAGACTTCAGCTTGTGATTTAAACTTTAGACTGAACGCTAAGACTTAAAATTACGATTTAACATTAAGATTTAACCATAAGACTTAACCCTAAGACTTCAGGTTAAGTTTTAACCTTAAGACTCAACCCTGAGACTTAGTCGTGAAATTTATCCATAAGACTTATCCCTAAAACTGAAAACTGAGACTTAAACCTAAGATTTAACCTGAAGACTTAACCCTAAAACGTAGCCCTGAGACTTATCCTTGAGCTTTAACCTTGATACTTAATCCTGAGACTTAGCCCTAAGACTTATCCCCAAGACATAACTCTAAGGCTTAACCCTAAGACTTAACCTTAAGGCTCAACCTTAAGACTTAACATTAAGACTTAACCCTGAGACTTAACCATAAGACTTATCCTCAAGATTGTACTCTAAGACTTAACCCTAAGACTTAAGATGAAGACTTAACCCTAAGACTCAATCTATGAGATGTAAACTTAAGACTTAATTAAACCCTAAGACTCAATCTATGAGATGTAAACTTAAGACTTAACCTTTAGGAATTAACCCTGACACTTAACCTTAAGGCTTAACCCTAAGACTTAAGCTTAAGGTTTAAACTTAAGACTTATCCCTAAGACATAATCCTGAGACTTAACCCTAAGACTTAACCTCAAGTTTAACTTCAAAACTTAACCCTAAGACTGAATCCTAAGACACAACTTGACCACGTAACCCTGAGACTTAACCTTGAGGCTTTACCTTGAAATTTAACCCTGGGATTTAACCCTAAGTCTTAATGCTAAGACTTAACTTGAAGATGTACCATTAAGACTTAACCTTAAAGCGTAACCTTAAGATTTACACTCAATACTTAACCCTAAGACTTAACCCTATGACTTAAACCTAAGGTTAAACCTTAAGACAAAACTTGAAGACTTAATTCAAAGACTTATCCCTAAGACTCAACACTGAGACTTAAACCTAAGATTTAAGACTTAACCCTAAGACTTAGCCCCAAGACTTAAGTCTAAGACTTAAACTTATGAATTAAACTTTAGACTTAACCCTAAGACTCAAGCCATAAGACTTCACCTTAAGACTTAACCTGAAGACTTAACCTTAAAATTTAACCCTAAGACTGAACCCTAAAATATAACTTTTAAGACTTAACAATAAGACTGAACATTAAGACACAACCTTACGACTTCTACCCTGAGACCTAACCTTGAGACTTAACACTGAGATTTAACCCTAAGACTTAACTTTAAGATGTAACATTCGGACTTAACCTTAAAACTTAACCCTAAGTCTCAACCTTAAGAAGTAACTTGAAGACTTAACCCTGAGAATGAACTCTAAGACTTCAACTTAATAATTAACGCTCAGATATAACCCTCAGACTTAAACTTAAGAAATAATCCTAAGAATTAACCTTAATATTTAACTTGAAGATGTAACCTTAAGGCTTAACCCTAAACTTAACCCTAAGAGTTAACCTTAAGTGTTGACCTTACAGATTTAACCCTAAGAGTTAACCTTAGGACTGAAACGTTAAGACTTAACCCTAAGACTTATCCCCAAGACGTAACTCTAAAGCGTTAACCCTAAGACTTCAGCTTGTGATTTAAACTTTAGACTGAACGCTAAGACTTAAAATTACGATTTAACATTAAGATTTAACCATAAGACTTAACCCTAAGACTTCAGGTTAAGTTTTAACCTTAAGACTCAACCCTGAGACTTAGTCGTGAAATTTATCCATAAGACTTATCCCTAAAACTGAAAACTGAGACTTAAACCTAAGATTTAACCTGAAGACTTAACCCTAAAACGTAGCCCTGAGACTTATCCTTGAGCTTTAACCTTGATACTTAATCCTGAGACTTAGCCCTAAGACTTATCCCCAAGACATAACTCTAAGGCTTAACCCTAAGACTTAACCTTAAGGCTCAACCTTAAGACTTAACATTAAGACTTAACCCTGAGACTTAACCATAAGACTTATCCTCAAGATTGTACTCTAAGACTTAACCCTAAGACTTAAGATGAAGACTTAACCCTAAGACTCAATCTATGAGATGTAAACTTAAGACTTAATTAAACCCTAAGACTCAATCTATGAGATGTAAACTTAAGACTTAACCTTTAGGAATTAACCCTGACACTTAACCTTAAGGCTTAACCCTAAGACTTAAGCTTAAGGTTTAAACTTAAGACTTATCCCTAAGACATAAGCCTGAGACTTAACCCTAAGACTTAACCTCAAGTTTAACTTCAAAACTTAACCCTAAGACTGAATCCTAAGACACAACTTGACCACGTAACCCTGAGACTTAACCTTGAGGCTTTACCTTGAAATTTAACCCTGGGATTTAACCCTAAGTCTTAATGCTAAGACTTAACTTTAAGATGTACCATTAAGACTTAACCTTAAAGCGTAACCTTAAGATTTACACTCAATACTTAACCCTAAGACTTAACCCTATGACTTAAACCTAAGGTTAAACCTTAAGACAAAACTTGAAGACTTAATTCAAAGACTTATCCCTAAGACTCAACACTGAGACTTAAACCTAAGATTTAAGACTTAACCCTAAGACTTAGCCCCAAGACTTAAGTCTAAGACTTAAACTTATGAATTAAACTTTAGACTTAACCCTAAGACTCAAGCCATAAGACTTCACCTTAAGACTTAACCTGAAGACTTAACCTTAAAATTTAACCCTAAGACTGAACCCTAAAATATAACTTTTAAGACTTAACAATAAGACTGAACATTAAGACACAACCTTACGACTTCTACCCTGAGACCTAACCTTGAGACTTAACACTGAGATTTAACCCTAAGACTTAACTTTAAGATGTAACATTCGGACTTAACCTTAAAACTTAACCCTAAGTCTCAACCTTAAGAAGTAACTTGAAGACTTAACCCTGAGAATGAACTCTAAGACTTCAACTTAATAATTAACGCTCAGATATAACCCTCAGACTTAAACTTAAGAAATAATCCTAAGAATTAACCTTAATATTTAACTTGAAGATGTAACCTTAAGGCTTAACCCTAAACTTAACCCTAAGAGTTAACCTTAAGTGTTGACCTTACAGATTTAACCCTAAGAGTTAACCTTAGGACTGAAACGTTAAGACTTAACCCTAAGACTTATCCCCAAGACGTAACTCTAAAGCGTTAACCCTAAGACTTCAGCTTGTGATTTAAACTTTAGACTGAACGCTAAGACTTAAAATTACGATTTAACATTAAGATTTAACCATAAGACTTAACCCTAAGACTTCAGGTTAAGTTTTAACCTTAAGACTCAACCCTGAGACTTAGTCGTGAAATTTATCCATAAGACTTATCCCTAAAACTGAAAACTGAGACTTAAACCTAAGATTTAACCTGAAGACTTAACCCTAAAACGTAGCCCTGAGACTTATCCTTGAGCTTTAACCTTGATACTTAATCCTGAGACTTAGCCCTAAGACTTATCCCCAAGACATAACTCTAAGGCTTAACCCTAAGACTTAACCTTAAGGCTCAACCTTAAGACTTAACATTAAGACTTAACCCTGAGACTTAACCATAAGACTTATCCTCAAGATTGTACTCTAAGACTTAACCCTAAGACTTAAGATGAAGACTTAACCCTAAGACTCAATCTATGAGATGTAAACTTAAGACTTAATTAAACCCTAAGACTCAATCTATGAGATGTAAACTTAAGACTTAACCTTTAGGAATTAACCCTGACACTTAACCTTAAGGCTTAACCCTAAGACTTAAGCTTAAGGTTTAAACTTAAGACTTATCCCTAAGACATAATCCTGAGACTTAACCCTAAGACTTAACCTCAAGTTTAACTTCAAAACTTAACCCTAAGACTGAATCCTAAGACACAACTTGACCACGTAACCCTGAGACTTAACCTTGAGGCTTTACCTTGAAATTTAACCCTGGGATTTAACCCTAAGTCTTAATGCTAAGACTTAACTTTAAGATGTACCATTAAGACTTAACCTTAAAGCGTAACCTTAAGATTTACACTCAATACTTAACCCTAAGACTTAACCCTATGACTTAAACCTAAGGTTAAACCTTAAGACAAAACTTGAAGACTTAATTCAAAGACTTATCCCTAAGACTCAACACTGAGACTTAAACCTAAGATTTAAGACTTAACCCTAAGACTTAGCCCCAAGACTTAAGTCTAAGACTTAAACTTATGAATTAAACTTTAGACTTAACCCTAAGACTCAAGCCATAAGACTTCACCTTAAGACTTAACCTGAAGACTTAACCTTAAAATTTAACCCTAAGACTGAACCCTAAAATATAACTTTTAAGACTTAACAATAAGACTGAACATTAAGACACAACCTTACGACTTCTACCCTGAGACCTAACCTTGAGACTTAACACTGAGATTTAACCCTAAGACTTAACTTTAAGATGTAACATTCGGACTTAACCTTAAAACTTAACCCTAAGTCTCAACCTTAAGAAGTAACTTGAAGACTTAACCCTGAGAATGAACTCTAAGACTTCAACTTAATAATTAACGCTCAGATATAACCCTCAGACTTAAACTTAAGAAATAATCCTAAGAATTAACCTTAATATTTAACTTGAAGATGTAACCTTAAGGCTTAACCCTAAACTTAACCCTAAGAGTTAACCTTAAGTGTTGACCTTACAGATTTAACCCTAAGAGTTAACCTTAGGACTGAAACGTTAAGACTTAACCCTAAGACTTATCCCCAAGACGTAACTCTAAAGCGTTAACCCTAAGACTTCAGCTTGTGATTTAAACTTTAGACTGAACGCTAAGACTTAAAATTACGATTTAACATTAAGATTTAACCATAAGACTTAACCCTAAGACTTCAGGTTAAGTTTTAACCTTAAGACTCAACCCTGAGACTTAGTCGTGAAATTTATCCATAAGACTTATCCCTAAAACTGAAAACTGAGACTTAAACCTAAGATTTAACCTGAAGACTTAACCCTAAAACGTAGCCCTGAGACTTATCCTTGAGCTTTAACCTTGATACTTAATCCTGAGACTTAGCCCTAAGACTTATCCCCAAGACATAACTCTAAGGCTTAACCCTAAGACTTAACCTTAAGGCTCAACCTTAAGACTTAACATTAAGACTTAACCCTGAGACTTAACCATAAGACTTATCCTCAAGATTGTACTCTAAGACTTAACCCTAAGACTTAAGATGAAGACTTAACCCTAAGACTCAATCTATGAGATGTAAACTTAAGACTTAATTAAACCCTAAGACTCAATCTATGAGATGTAAACTTAAGACTTAACCTTTAGGAATTAACCCTGACACTTAACCTTAAGGCTTAACCCTAAGACTTAAGCTTAAGGTTTAAACTTAAGACTTATCTCTAAGACATAATCCTGAGACTTAACCCTAAGACTTAACCTCAAGTTTAACTTCAAAACTTAACCCTAAGACTGAATCCTAAGACACAACTTGACCACGTAACCCTGAGACTGAACCTTGAGACTTTACCTTGAAATTTAACCCTGGGATTTAACCCTAAGTCTTAATGCTAAGACTTAACTTTAAGATGTACCATTAAGACTTAACCTTAAAGCGTAACCTTAAGATTTACACTCAATACTTAACCCTAAGACTTAACCCTATGACTTAAACCTAAGGTTAAACCTTAAGACAAAACTTGAAGACTTAATTCAAAGACTTATCCCTAAGACTCAACACTGAGACTTAAACCTAAGATTTAAGACTTAACCCTAAGACTTAGCCCCAAGACTTAAGTCTAAGACTTAAACTTATGAATTAAACTTTAGACTTAACCCTAAGACTCAAGCCATAAGACTTCACCTTAAGACTTAACCTGAAGACTTAACCTTAAAATTTAACCCTAAGACTGAACCCTAAAATATAACTTTTAAGACTTAACAATAAGACTGAACATTAAGACACAACCTTACGACTTCTACCCTGAGACCTAACCTTGAGACTTAACACTGAGATTTAACCCTAAGACTTAACTTTAAGATGTAACATTCGGACTTAACCTTAAAACTTAACCCTAAGCCTCAACCTTAAGAAGTAACTTGAAGACTTAACCCTGAGAATGAACTCTAAGACTTCAACTTAATAATTAACGCTCAGATATAACCCTCAGACTTAAACTTAAGAAATAACCCTAAGACTTAACCTTAATATTTAACTTGAAGATGTAACCTTAAGGCTTAACCCTAAACTTAACCCTAAGAGTTAACCTTAAGTGTTGACCTTACAGATTTAACCCTAAGAGTTAACCTTAGGACTGAAACGTTAAGACTTAACCCTAAGACTTATCCCCAAGACGTAACTCTAAAGCGTTAACCCTAAGACTTCAGCTTGTGATTTAAACTTTAGACTGAACGCTAAGACTTAAAATTACGATTCAACATTAAGATTTAACCATAAGACTTAACCCTAAGACTTCAGGTTAAGTTTTAACCTTAAGACTCAACCCTGAGACTTAGTCGTGAAATTTATCCATAAGACTTATCCCTAAAACGGAAAACTGAGACCTAAACCTAAGATTTAACCTGAAGACTTAACCCTAAAACGTAGCCCTGAGACTTATCCTTGAGCTTTAACCTTGATACTTAATCCTGAGACTTAGCCCTAAGACTTATCCCCAAGACATAACTCTAAGGCTTAACCCTAAGACTTAACCTTAAGGCTCAACCTTAAGACTTAACATTAAGACTTAACCCTGAGACTTAACCATAAGACTTATCCTCAAGATTGTACTCTAAGACTTAACCCTAAGACTTAAGATGAAGACTTAACCCTAAGACTCAATCTATGAGATGTAAACTTAAGACTTAATTAAACCCTAAGACTCAATCTATGAGATGTAAACTTAAGACTTAACCTTTAGGAATTAACCCTGACACTTAACCTTAAGGCTTAACCCTAAGACTTAAGCTTAAGGTTTAAACTTAAGACTTATCCCTAAGACATAAGCCTGAGACTTAACCCTAAGACTTAACCTCAAGTTTAACTTCAAAACTTAACCCTAAGACTGAATCCTAAGACACAACTTGACCACGTAACCCTGAGACTTAACCTTGAGGCTTTACCTTGAAATTTAACCCTGGGATTTAACCCTAAGTCTTAATGCTAAGACTTCACTTTAAGATGTACCATTAAGACTTAACCTTAAAGCGTAACCTTAAGATTTACACTCAATACTTAACCCTAAGACTTAACCCTATGACTTAAACCTAAGGTTAAACCTTAAGACAAAACTTGAAGACTTAATTCAAAGACTTATCCCTAAGACTCAACACTGAGACTTAAACCTAAGATTTAAGACTTAACCCTAAGACTTAGCCCCAAGACTTAAGTCTAAGACTTAAACTTATGAATTAAACTTTAGACTTAACCCTAAGACTCAAGCCATAAGACTTCACCTTAAGACTTAACCTGAAGACTTAACCTTAAAATTTAACCCTAAGACTGAACCCTAAAATATAACTTTTAAGACTTAACAATAAGACTGAACATTAAGACACAACCTTACGACTTCTACCCTGAGACCTAACCTTGAGACTTAACACTGAGATTTAACCCTAAGACTTAACTTTAAGATGTAACATTCGGACTTAACCTTAAAACTTAACCCTAAGTCTCAACCTTAAGAAGTAACTTGAAGACTTAACCCTGAGAATGAACTCTAAGACTTCAACTTAATAATTAACGCTCAGATATAACCCTCAGACTTAAACTTAAGAAATAATCCTAAGAATTAACCTTAATATTTAACTTGAAGATGTAACCTTAAGGCTTAACCCTAAACTTAACCCTAAGAGTTAACCTTAAGTGTTGACCTTACAGATTTAACCCTAAGAGTTAACCTTAGGACTGAAACGTTAAGACTTAACCCTAAGACTTATCCCCAAGACGTAACTCTAAAGCGTTAACCCTAAGACTTCAGCTTGTGATTTAAACTTTAGACTGAACGCTAAGACTTAAAATTACGATTTAACATTAAGATTTAACCATAAGACTTAACCCTAAGACTTCAGGTTAAGTTTTAACCTTAAGACTCAACCCTGAGACTTAGTCGTGAAATTTATCCATAAGACTTATCCCTAAAACTGAAAACTGAGACTTAAACCTAAGATTTAACCTGAAGACTTAACCCTAAAACGTAGCCCTGAGACTTATCCTTGAGCTTTAACCTTGATACTTAATCCTGAGACTTAGCCCTAAGACTTATCCCCAAGACATAACTCTAAGGCTTAACCCTAAGACTTAACCTTAAGGCTCAACCTTAAGACTTAACATTAAGACTTAACCCTGAGACTTAACCATAAGACTTATCCTCAAGATTGTACTCTAAGACTTAACCCTAAGACTTAAGATGAAGACTTAACCCTAAGACTCAATCTATGAGATGTAAACTTAAGACTTAATTAAACCCTAAGACTCAATCTATGAGATGTAAACTTAAGACTTAACCTTTAGGAATTAACCCTGACACTTAACCTTAAGGCTTAACCCTAAGACTTAAGCTTAAGGTTTAAACTTAAGACTTATCCCTAAGACATAATCCTGAGACTTAACCCTAAGACTTAACCTCAAGTTTAACTTCAAAACTTAACCCTAAGACTGAATCCTAAGACACAACTTGACCACGTAACCCTGAGACTTAACCTTGAGGCTTTACCTTGAAATTTAACCCTGGGATTTAACCCTAAGTCTTAATGCTAAGACTTAACTTTAAGATGTACCATTAAGACTTAACCTTAAAGCGTAACCTTAAGATTTACACTCAATACTTAACCCTAAGACTTAACCCTATGACTTAAACCTAAGGTTAAACCTTAAGACAAAACTTGAAGACTTAATTCAAAGACTTATCCCTAAGACTCAACACTGAGACTTAAACCTAAGATTTAAGACTTAACCCTAAGACTTAGCCCCAAGACTTAAGTCTAAGACTTAAACTTATGAATTAAACTTTAGACTTAACCCTAAGACTCAAGCCATAAGACTTCACCTTAAGACTTAACCTGAAGACTTAACCTTAAAATTTAACCCTAAGACTGAACCCTAAAATATAACTTTTAAGACTTAACAATAAGACTGAACATTAAGACACAACCTTACGACTTCTACCCTGAGACCTAACCTTGAGACTTAACACTGAGATTTAACCCTAAGACTTAACTTTAAGATGTAACATTCGGACTTAACCTTAAAACTTAACCCTAAGTCTCAACCTTAAGAAGTAACTTGAAGACTTAACCCTGAGAATGAACTCTAAGACTTCAACTTAATAATTAACGCTCAGATATAACCCTCAGACTTAAACTTAAGAAATAATCCTAAGAATTAACCTTAATATTTAACTTGAAGATGTAACCTTAAGGCTTAACCCTAAACTTAACCCTAAGAGTTAACCTTAAGTGTTGACCTTACAGATTTAACCCTAAGAGTTAACCTTAGGACTGAAACGTTAAGACTTAACCCTAAGACTTATCCCCAAGACGTAACTCTAAAGCGTTAACCCTAAGACTTCAGCTTGTGATTTAAACTTTAGACTGAACGCTAAGACTTAAAATTACGATTTAACATTAAGATTTAACCATAAGACTTAACCCTAAGACTTCAGGTTAAGTTTTAACCTTAAGACTCAACCCTGAGACTTAGTCGTGAAATTTATCCATAAGACTTATCCCTAAAACTGAAAACTGAGACTTAAACCTAAGATTTAACCTGAAGACTTAACCCTAAAACGTAGCCCTGAGACTTATCCTTGAGCTTTAACCTTGATACTTAATCCTGAGACTTAGCCCTAAGACTTATCCCCAAGACATAACTCTAAGGCTTAACCCTAAGACTTAACCTTAAGGCTCAACCTTAAGACTTAACATTAAGACTTAACCCTGAGACTTAACCATAAGACTTATCCTCAAGATTGTACTCTAAGACTTAACCCTAAGACTTAAGATGAAGACTTAACCCTAAGACTCAATCTATGAGATGTAAACTTAAGACTTAATTAAACCCTAAGACTCAATCTATGAGATGTAAACTTAAGACTTAACCTTTAGGAATTAACCCTGACACTTAACCTTAAGGCTTAACCCTAAGACTTAAGCTTAAGGTTTAAACTTAAGACTTATCTCTAAGACATAATCCTGAGACTTAACCCTAAGACTTAACCTCAAGTTTAACTTCAAAACTTAACCCTAAGACTGAATCCTAAGACACAACTTGACCACGTAACCCTGAGACTGAACCTTGAGACTTTACCTTGAAATTTAACCCTGGGATTTAACCCTAAGTCTTAATGCTAAGACTTAACTTTAAGATGTACCATTAAGACTTAACCTTAAAGCGTAACCTTAAGATTTACACTCAATACTTAACCCTAAGACTTAACCCTATGACTTAAACCTAAGGTTAAACCTTAAGACAAAACTTGAAGACTTAATTCAAAGACTTATCCCTAAGACTCAACACTGAGACTTAAACCTAAGATTTAAGACTTAACCCTAAGACTTAGCCCCAAGACTTAAGTCTAAGACTTAAACTTATGAATTAAACTTTAGACTTAACCCTAAGACTCAAGCCATAAGACTTCACCTTAAGACTTAACCTGAAGACTTAACCTTAAAATTTAACCCTAAGACTGAACCCTAAAATATAACTTTTAAGACTTAACAATAAGACTGAACATTAAGACACAACCTTACGACTTCTACCCTGAGACCTAACCTTGAGACTTAACACTGAGATTTAACCCTAAGACTTAACTTTAAGATGTAACATTCGGACTTAACCTTAAAACTTAACCCTAAGCCTCAACCTTAAGAAGTAACTTGAAGACTTAACCCTGAGAATGAACTCTAAGACTTCAACTTAATAATTAACGCTCAGATATAACCCTCAGACTTAAACTTAAGAAATAACCCTAAGACTTAACCTTAATATTTAACTTGAAGATGTAACCTTAAGGCTTAACCCTAAACTTAACCCTAAGAGTTAACCTTAAGTGTTGACCTTACAGATTTAACCCTAAGAGTTAACCTTAGGACTGAAACGTTAAGACTTAACCCTAAGACTTATCCCCAAGACGTAACTCTAAAGCGTTAACCCTAAGACTTCAGCTTGTGATTTAAACTTTAGACTGAACGCTAAGACTTAAAATTACGATTCAACATTAAGATTTAACCATAAGACTTAACCCTAAGACTTCAGGTTAAGTTTTAACCTTAAGACTCAACCCTGAGACTTAGTCGTGAAATTTATCCATAAGACTTATCCCTAAAACGGAAAACTGAGACCTAAACCTAAGATTTAACCTGAAGACTTAACCCTAAAACGTAGCCCTGAGACTTATCCTTGAGCTTTAACCTTGATACTTAATCCTGAGACTTAGCCCTAAGACTTATCCCCAAGACATAACTCTAAGGCTTAACCCTAAGACTTAACCTTAAGGCTCAACCTTAAGACTTAACATTAAGACTTAACCCTGAGACTTAACCATAAGACTTATCCTCAAGATTGTACTCTAAGACTTAACCCTAAGACTTAAGATGAAGACTTAACCCTAAGACTCAATCTATGAGATGTAAACTTAAGACTTAATTAAACCCTAAGACTCAATCTATGAGATGTAAACTTAAGACTTAACCTTTAGGAATTAACCCTGACACTTAACCTTAAGGCTTAACCCTAAGACTTAAGCTTAAGGTTTAAACTTAAGACTTATCTCTAAGACATAATCCTGAGACTTAACCCTAAGACTTAACCTCAAGTTTAACTTCAAAACTTAACCCTAAGACTGAATCCTAAGACACAACTTGACCACGTAACCCTGAGACTGAACCTTGAGACTTTACCTTGAAATTTAACCCTGGGATTTAACCCTAAGTCTTAATGCTAAGACTTAACTTTAAGATGTACCATTAAGACTTAACCTTAAAGCGTAACCTTAAGATTTACACTCAATACTTAACCCTAAGACTTAACCCTATGACTTAAACCTAAGGTTAAACCTTAAGACAAAACTTGAAGACTTAATTCAAAGACTTATCCCTAAGACTCAACACTGAGACTTAAACCTAAGATTTAAGACTTAACCCTAAGACTTAGCCCCAAGACTTAAGTCTAAGACTTAAACTTATGAATTAAACTTTAGACTTAACCCTAAGACTCAAGCCATAAGACTTCACCTTAAGACTTAACCTGAAGACTTAACCTTAAAATTTAACCCTAAGACTGAACCCTAAAATATAACTTTTAAGACTTAACAATAAGACTGAACATTAAGACACAACCTTACGACTTCTACCCTGAGACCTAACCTTGAGACTTAACACTGAGATTTAACCCTAAGACTTAACTTTAAGATGTAACATTCGGACTTAACCTTAAAACTTAACCCTAAGCCTCAACCTTAAGAAGTAACTTGAAGACTTAACCCTGAGAATGAACTCTAAGACTTCAACTTAATAATTAACGCTCAGATATAACCCTCAGACTTAAACTTAAGAAATAACCCTAAGACTTAACCTTAATATTTAACTTGAAGATGTAACCTTAAGGCTTAACCCTAAACTTAACCCTAAGAGTTAACCTTAAGTGTTGACCTTACAGATTTAACCCTAAGAGTTAACCTTAGGACTGAAACGTTAAGACTTAACCCTAAGACTTATCCCCAAGACGTAACTCTAAAGCGTTAACCCTAAGACTTCAGCTTGTGATTTAAACTTTAGACTGAACGCTAAGACTTAAAATTACGATTCAACATTAAGATTTAACCATAAGACTTAACCCTAAGACTTCAGGTTAAGTTTTAACCTTAAGACTCAACCCTGAGACTTAGTCGTGAAATTTATCCATAAGACTTATCCCTAAAACGGAAAACTGAGACCTAAACCTAAGATTTAACCTGAAGACTTAACCCTAAAACGTAGCCCTGAGACTTATCCTTGAGCTTTAACCTTGATACTTAATCCTGAGACTTAGCCCTAAGACTTATCCCCAAGACATAACTCTAAGGCTTAACCCTAAGACTTAACCTTAAGGCTCAACCTTAAGACTTAACATTAAGACTTAACCCTGAGACTTAACCATAAGACTTATCCTCAAGATTGTACTCTAAGACTTAACCCTAAGACTTAAGATGAAGACTTAACCCTAAGACTCAATCTATGAGATGTAAACTTAAGACTTAATTAAACCCTAAGACTCAATCTATGAGATGTAAACTTAAGACTTAACCTTTAGGAATTAACCCTGACACTTAACCTTAAGGCTTAACCCTAAGACTTAAGCTTAAGGTTTAAACTTAAGACTTATCTCTAAGACATAATCCTGAGACTTAACCCTAAGACTTAACCTCAAGTTTAACTTCAAAACTTAACCCTAAGACTGAATCCTAAGACACAACTTGACCACGTAACCCTGAGACTGAACCTTGAGACTTTACCTTGAAATTTAACCCTGGGATTTAACCCTAAGTCTTAATGCTAAGACTTAACTTTAAGATGTACCATTAAGACTTAACCTTAAAGCGTAACCTTAAGATTTACACTCAATACTTAACCCTAAGACTTAACCCTATGACTTAAACCTAAGGTTAAACCTTAAGACAAAACTTGAAGACTTAATTCAAAGACTTATCCCTAAGACTCAACACTGAGACTTAAACCTAAGATTTAAGACTTAACCCTAAGACTTAGCCCCAAGACTTAAGTCTAAGACTTAAACTTATGAATTAAACTTTAGACTTAACCCTAAGACTCAAGCCATAAGACTTCACCTTAAGACTTAACCTGAAGACTTAACCTTAAAATTTAACCCTAAGACTGAACCCTAAAATATAACTTTTAAGACTTAACAATAAGACTGAACATTAAGACACAACCTTACGACTTCTACCCTGAGACCTAACCTTGAGACTTAACACTGAGATTTAACCCTAAGACTTAACTTTAAGATGTAACATTCGGACTTAACCTTAAAACTTAACCCTAAGCCTCAACCTTAAGAAGTAACTTGAAGACTTAACCCTGAGAATGAACTCTAAGACTTCAACTTAATAATTAACGCTCAGATATAACCCTCAGACTTAAACTTAAGAAATAACCCTAAGACTTAACCTTAATATTTAACTTGAAGATGTAACCTTAAGGCTTAACCCTAAACTTAACCCTAAGAGTTAACCTTAAGTGTTGACCTTACAGATTTAACCCTAAGAGTTAACCTTAGGACTGAAACGTTAAGACTTAACCCTAAGACTTATCCCCAAGACGTAACTCTAAAGCGTTAACCCTAAGACTTCAGCTTGTGATTTAAACTTTAGACTGAACGCTAAGACTTAAAATTACGATTCAACATTAAGATTTAACCATAAGACTTAACCCTAAGACTTCAGGTTAAGTTTTAACCTTAAGACTCAACCCTGAGACTTAGTCGTGAAATTTATCCATAAGACTTATCCCTAAAACGGAAAACTGAGACCTAAACCTAAGATTTAACCTGAAGACTTAACCCTAAAACGTAGCCCTGAGACTTATCCTTGAGCTTTAACCTTGATACTTAATCCTGAGACTTAGCCCTAAGACTTATCCCCAAGACATAACTCTAAGGCTTAACCCTAAGACTTAACCTTAAGGCTCAACCTTAAGACTTAACATTAAGACTTAACCCTGAGACTTAACCATAAGACTTATCCTCAAGATTGTACTCTAAGACTTAACCCTAAGACTTAAGATGAAGACTTAACCCTAAGACTCAATCTATGAGATGTAAACTTAAGACTTAATTAAACCCTAAGACTCAATCTATGAGATGTAAACTTAAGACTTAACCTTTAGGAATTAACCCTGACACTTAACCTTAAGGCTTAACCCTAAGACTTAAGCTTAAGGTTTAAACTTAAGACTTATCTCTAAGACATAATCCTGAGACTTAACCCTAAGACTTAACCTCAAGTTTAACTTCAAAACTTAACCCTAAGACTGAATCCTAAGACACAACTTGACCACGTAACCCTGAGACTGAACCTTGAGACTTTACCTTGAAATTTAACCCTGGGATTTAACCCTAAGTCTTAATGCTAAGACTTAACTTTAAGATGTACCATTAAGACTTAACCTTAAAGCGTAACCTTAAGATTTACACTCAATACTTAACCCTAAGACTTAACCCTATGACTTAAACCTAAGGTTAAACCTTAAGACAAAACTTGAAGACTTAATTCAAAGACTTATCCCTAAGACTCAACACTGAGACTTAAACCTAAGATTTAAGACTTAACCCTAAGACTTAGCCCCAAGACTTAAGTCTAAGACTTAAACTTATGAATTAAACTTTAGACTTAACCCTAAGACTCAAGCCATAAGACTTCACCTTAAGACTTAACCTGAAGACTTAACCTTAAAATTTAACCCTAAGACTGAACCCTAAAATATAACTTTTAAGACTTAACAATAAGACTGAACATTAAGACACAACCTTACGACTTCTACCCTGAGACCTAACCTTGAGACTTAACACTGAGATTTAACCCTAAGACTTAACTTTAAGATGTAACATTCGGACTTAACCTTAAAACTTAACCCTAAGCCTCAACCTTAAGAAGTAACTTGAAGACTTAACCCTGAGAATGAACTCTAAGACTTCAACTTAATAATTAACGCTCAGATATAACCCTCAGACTTAAACTTAAGAAATAATCCTAAGAATTAACCTTAATATTTAACTTGAAGATGTAACCTTAAGGCTTAACCCTAAACTTAACCCTAAGAGTTAACCTTAAGTGTTGACCTTACAGATTTAACCCTAAGAGTTAACCTTAGGACTGAAACGTTAAGACTTAACCCTAAGACTTATCCCCAAGACGTAACTCTAAAGCGTTAACCCTAAGACTTCAGCTTGTGATTTAAACTTTAGACTGAACGCTAAGACTTAAAATTACGATTCAACATTAAGATTTAACCATAAGACTTAACCCTAAGACTTCAGGTTAAGTTTTAACCTTAAGACTCAACCCTGAGACTTAGTCGTGAAATTTATCCATAAGACTTATCCCTAAAACGGAAAACTGAGACCTAAACCTAAGATTTAACCTGAAGACTTAACCCTAAAACGTAGCCCTGAGACTTATCCTTGAGCTTTAACCTTGATACTTAATCCTGAGACTTAGCCCTAAGACTTATCCCCAAGACATAACTCTAAGGCTTAACCCTAAGACTTAACCTTAAGGCTCAACCTTAAGACTTAACATTAAGACTTAACCCTGAGACTTAACCATAAGACTTATCCTCAAGATTGTACTCTAAGACTTAACCCTAAGACTTAAGATGAAGACTTAACCCTAAGACTCAATCTATGAGATGTAAACTTAAGACTTAATTAAACCCTAAGACTCAATCTATGAGATGTAAACTTAAGACTTAACCTTTAGGAATTAACCCTGACACTTAACCTTAAGGCTTAACCCTAAGACTTAAGCTTAAGGTTTAAACTTAAGACTTATCTCTAAGACATAATCCTGAGACTTAACCCTAAGACTTAACCTCAAGTTTAACTTCAAAACTTAACCCTAAGACTGAATCCTAAGACACAACTTGACCACGTAACCCTGAGACTGAACCTTGAGACTTTACCTTGAAATTTAACCCTGGGATTTAACCCTAAGTCTTAATGCTAAGACTTAACTTTAAGATGTACCATTAAGACTTAACCTTAAAGCGTAACCTTAAGATTTACACTCAATACTTAACCCTAAGACTTAACCCTATGACTTAAACCTAAGGTTAAACCTTAAGACAAAACTTGAAGACTTAATTCAAAGACTTATCCCTAAGACTCAACACTGAGACTTAAACCTAAGATTTAAGACTTAACCCTAAGACTTAGCCCCAAGACTTAAGTCTAAGACTTAAACTTATGAATTAAACTTTAGACTTAACCCTAAGACTCAAGCCATAAGACTTCACCTTAAGACTTAACCTGAAGACTTAACCTTAAAATTTAACCCTAAGACTGAACCCTAAAATATAACTTTTAAGACTTAACAATAAGACTGAACATTAAGACACAACCTTACGACTTCTACCCTGAGACCTAACCTTGAGACTTAACACTGAGATTTAACCCTAAGACTTAACTTTAAGATGTAACATTCGGACTTAACCTTAAAACTTAACCCTAAGCCTCAACCTTAAGAAGTAACTTGAAGACTTAACCCTGAGAATGAACTCTAAGACTTCAACTTAATAATTAACGCTCAGATATAACCCTCAGACTTAAACTTAAGAAATAACCCTAAGACTTAACCTTAATATTTAACTTGAAGATGTAACCTTAAGGCTTAACCCTAAACTTAACCCTAAGAGTTAACCTTAAGTGTTGACCTTACAGATTTAACCCTAAGAGTTAACCTTAGGACTGAAACGTTAAGACTTAACCCTAAGACTTATCCCCAAGACGTAACTCTAAAGCGTTAACCCTAAGACTTCAGCTTGTGATTTAAACTTTAGACTGAACGCTAAGACTTAAAATTACGATTCAACATTAAGATTTAACCATAAGACTTAACCCTAAGACTTCAGGTTAAGTTTTAACCTTAAGACTCAACCCTGAGACTTAGTCGTGAAATTTATCCATAAGACTTATCCCTAAAACGGAAAACTGAGACCTAAACCTAAGATTTAACCTGAAGACTTAACCCTAAAACGTAGCCCTGAGACTTATCCTTGAGCTTTAACCTTGATACTTAATCCTGAGACTTAGCCCTAAGACTTATCCCCAAGACATAACTCTAAGGCTTAACCCTAAGACTTAACCTTAAGGCTCAACCTTAAGACTTAACATTAAGACTTAACCCTGAGACTTAACCATAAGACTTATCCTCAAGATTGTACTCTAAGACTTAACCCTAAGACTTAAGATGAAGACTTAACCCTAAGACTCAATCTATGAGATGTAAACTTAAGACTTAATTAACCCTAAGACTCAATCTATGAGATGTAAACTTAAGACTTAACCTTTAGGAATTAACCCTGACACTTAACCTTAAGGCTTAACCCTAAGACTTAAGCTTAAGGTTTAAACTTAAGACTTATCTCTAAGACATAATCCTGAGACTTAACCCTAAGACTTAACCTCAAGTTTAACTTCAAAACTTAACCCTAAGACTGAATCCTAAGACACAACTTGACCACGTAACCCTGAGACTGAACCTTGAGACTTTACCTTGAAATTTAACCCTGGGATTTAACCCTAAGTCTTAATGCTAAGACTTAACTTTAAGATGTACCATTAAGACTTAACCTTAAAGCGTAACCTTAAGATTTACACTCAATACTTAACCCTAAGACTTAACCCTATGACTTAAACCTAAGGTTAAACCTTAAGACAAAACTTGAAGACTTAATTCAAAGACTTATCCCTAAGACTCAACACTGAGACTTAAACCTAAGATTTAAGACTTAACCCTAAGACTTAGCCCCAAGACTTAAGTCTAAGACTTAAACTTATGAATTAAACTTTAGACTTAACCCTAAGACTCAAGCCATAAGACTTCACCTTAAGACTTAACCTGAAGACTTAACCTTAAAATTTAACCCTAAGACTGAACCCTAAAATATAACTTTTAAGACTTAACAATAAGACTGAACATTAAGACACAACCTTACGACTTCTACCCTGAGACCTAACCTTGAGACTTAACACTGAGATTTAACCCTAAGACTTAACTTTAAGATGTAACATTCGGACTTAACCTTAAAACTTAACCCTAAGCCTCAACCTTAAGAAGTAACTTGAAGACTTAACCCTGAGAATGAACTCTAAGACTTCAACTTAATAATTAACGCTCAGATATAACCCTCAGACTTAAACTTAAGAAATAATCCTAAGAATTAACCTTAATATTTAACTTGAAGATGTAACCTTAAGGCTTAACCCTAAACTTAACCCTAAGAGTTAACCTTAAGTGTTGACCTTACAGATTTAACCCTAAGAGTTAACCTTAGGACTGAAACGTTAAGACTTAACCCTAAGACTTATCCCCAAGACGTAACTCTAAAGCGTTAACCCTAAGACTTCAGCTTGTGATTTAAACTTTAGACTGAACGCTAAGACTTAAAATTACGATTCAACATTAAGATTTAACCATAAGACTTAACCCTAAGACTTCAGGTTAAGTTTTAACCTTAAGACTCAACCCTGAGACTTAGTCGTGAAATTTATCCATAAGACTTATCCCTAAAACGGAAAACTGAGACCTAAACCTAAGATTTAACCTGAAGACTTAACCCTAAAACGTAGCCCTGAGACTTATCCTTGAGCTTTAACCTTGATACTTAATCCTGAGACTTAGCCCTAAGACTTATCCCCAAGACATAACTCTAAGGCTTATCCCTAAGACTTAACCTTAAGGCTCAACCTTAAGACTTAACATTAAGACTTAACCCTGAGACTTAACCATAAGACTTATCCTCAAGATTGTACTCTAAGACTTAACCCTAAGACTTAAGATGAAGACTTAACCCTAAGACTCAATCTATGAGATGTAAACTTAAGACTTAATTAAACCCTAAGACTCAATCTATGAGATGTAAACTTAAGACTTAACCTTTAGGAATTAACCCTGACACTTAACCTTAAGGCTTAACCCTAAGACTTAAGCTTAAGGTTTAAACTTAAGACTTATCTCTAAGACATAATCCTGAGACTTAACCCTAAGACTTAACCTCAAGTTTAACTTCAAAACTTAACCCTAAGACTGAATCCTAAGACACAACTTGACCACGTAACCCTGAGACTGAACCTTGAGACTTTACCTTGAAATTTAACCCTGGGATTTAACCCTAAGTCTTAATGCTAAGACTTAACTTTAAGATGTACCATTAAGACTTAACCTTAAAGCGTAACCTTAAGATTTACACTCAATACTTAACCCTAAGACTTAACCCTATGACTTAAACCTAAGGTTAAACCTTAAGACAAAACTTGAAGACTTAATTCAAAGACTTATCCCTAAGACTCAACACTGAGACTTAAACCTAAGATTTAAGACTTAACCCTAAGACTTAGCCCCAAGACTTAAGTCTAAGACTTAAACTTATGAATTAAACTTTAGACTTAACCCTAAGACTCAAGCCATAAGACTTCACCTTAAGACTTAACCTGAAGACTTAACCTTAAAATTTAACCCTAAGACTGAACCCTAAAATATAACTTTTAAGACTTAACAATAAGACTGAACATTAAGACACAACCTTACGACTTCTACCCTGAGACCTAACCTTGAGACTTAACACTGAGATTTAACCCTAAGACTTAACTTTAAGATGTAACATTCGGACTTAACCTTAAAACTTAACCCTAAGCCTCAACCTTAAGAAGTAACTTGAAGACTTAACCCTGAGAATGAACTCTAAGACTTCAACTTAATAATTAACGCTCAGATATAACCCTCAGACTTAAACTTAAGAAATAACCCTAAGACTTAACCTTAATATTTAACTTGAAGATGTAACCTTAAGGCTTAACCCTAAACTTAACCCTAAGAGTTAACCTTAAGTGTTGACCTTACAGATTTAACCCTAAGAGTTAACCTTAGGACTGAAACGTTAAGACTTAACCCTAAGACTTATCCCCAAGACGTAACTCTAAAGCGTTAACCCTAAGACTTCAGCTTGTGATTTAAACTTTAGACTGAACGCTAAGACTTAAAATTACGATTCAACATTAAGATTTAACCATAAGACTTAACCCTAAGACTTCAGGTTAAGTTTTAACCTTAAGACTCAACCCTGAGACTTAGTCGTGAAATTTATCCATAAGACTTATCCCTAAAACGGAAAACTGAGACTTAAACCTAAGATTTAACCTGAAGACTTAACCCTAAAACGTAGCCCTGAGACTTATCCTTGAGCTTTAACCTTGATACTTAATCCTGAGACTTAGCCCTAAGACTTATCCCCAAGACATAACTCTAAGGCTTAACCCTAAGACTTAACCTTAAGGCTCAACCTTAAGACTTAACATTAAGACTTAACCCTGAGACTTAACCATAAGACTTATCCTCAAGATTGTACCCTAAGACTTAAGATGAAGACTTAACCCTAAGACTCAATCTATGAGATGTAAACTTAAGACTTAATTAAACCCTAAGGCTCAATCTATGAGATGTAAACTTAAGACTTAACCTTTAGGAATTAACCCTGACACTTAACCTTAAGGCTTAACCCTAAGACTTAAGCTTAAGGTTTAAACTTAAGACTTATCCCTAAGACATAATCCTGAGACTTAACCCTAAGACTTAACCTCAAATTTAACTTCAAAACTTAACCCTAAGACTGAATCCTAAGACACAACTTGACCATGTAACCCTGAGACTGAACCTTGAGACTTTACCTTGAAATTTAACCCTGGGATTTAACCCTAAGTCTTAATGCTAAGACTTAACTTTAAGATGTACCATTAAGACTTAACCTTAAAGCGTAACCTTAAGATTTACACTCAATACTTAACCCTAAGACTTAACCCTATGACTTAAACCTAAGGTTAAACCTTAAGACAAAACTTGAAGACTTAATTCAAAGACTTATCCCTAAGACTCAACACTGAGACTTAAACCTAAGATTTAAGACTTAACCCTAAGACTTAGCCCCAAGACTTAAGTCTAAGACTTCAAGTTATGAATTAAACTTTAGACTTAACCCTAAGACTCAAGCCATAAGACTTCACCTTAAGACTTAACCTGAAGACTTAACCTTAAAATTTAACCCTAAGACTGAACCCTAAAATATAACTTTTAAGACTTAACAATAAGACTGAACATTAAGACACAACCTTACGACTTCTACCCTGAGACCTAACCTTGAGACTTAACACTGAGATTTAACCCTAAGACTTAACTTTAAGATGTAACATTCGGACTTAACCTTAAAACTTAACCCTAAGCCTCAACCTTAAGAAGTAACTTGAAGACTTAACCCTGAGAATGAACTCTAAGACTTCAACTTAATAATTAACGCTCAGATATAACCCTCAGACTTAAACTTAAGAAATAACCCTAAGACTTAACCTTAATATTTAACTTGAAGATGTAACCATAAGGCTTAACCCTAAACTTAACCCTAAGAGTTAACCTTAAGTGTTGACCTTACAGATTTAACCCTAAGAGTTAACCTTAGGACTGAAACGTTAAGACTTAACCCTAAGACTTATCCCCAAGACTTAACTCTAAAGAGTTAACCCTAAGACTTCAGCTTGTGATTTAAACTTTAGACTGAACGCTAAGACTTAAAATTACGATTTAACATTAAGATTTAACCATAAGACTTAACCCTAAGACTTCAGGTTAAGTTTTAACCTTAAGACTCAACCCTGAGACTTAGTCGTGAAATTTATCCATAAGACTTATCCCTAAAACTGAAAACTGAGACCTAAACCTAAGATTTAACCTGAAGACTTAACCCTAAAACGTAGCCCTGAGACTTATCCTTGAGCTTTAACCTTGATACTTAATCCTGAGACTTAGCCCTAAGACTTATCCCCAAGACATAACTCTAAGGCTTAACCCTAAGACTTAACCTTAAGGCTCAACCTTAAGACTTAACATTAAGACTTAACCCTGAGACTTAACCATAAGACTTATCCTCAAGATTGTACTCTAAGACTTAACCCTAAGACTTAAGATGAAGACTTAACCCTAAGACTCAATCTATGAGATGTAAACTTAAGACTTAATTAAACCCTAAGACTCAATCTATGAGATGTAAACTTAAGACTTAACCTTTAGGAATTAACCCTGACACTTAACCTTAAGGCTTAACCCTAAGACTTAAGCTTAAGGTTTAAACTTAAGACTTATCTCTAAGACATAATCCTGAGACTTAACCCTAAGACTTAACCTCAAGTTTAACTTCAAAACTTAACCCTAAGACTGAATCCTAAGACACAACTTGACCACGTAACCCTGAGACTGAACCTTGAGACTTTACCTTGAAATTTAACCCTGGGATTTAACCCTAAGTCTTAATGCTAAGACTTAACTTTAAGATGTACCATTAAGACTTAACCTTAAAGCGTAACCTTAAGATTTACACTCAATACTTAACCCTAAGACTTAACCCTATGACTTAAACCTAAGGTTAAACCTTAAGACAAAACTTGAAGACTTAATTCAAAGACTTATCCCTAAGACTCAACACTGAGACTTAAACCTAAGATTTAAGACTTAACCCTAAGACTTAGCCCCAAGACTTAAGTCTAAGACTTAAACTTATGAATTAAACTTTAGACTTAACCCTAAGACTCAAGCCATAAGACTTCACCTTAAGACTTAACCTGAAGACTTAACCTTAAAATTTAACCCTAAGACTGAACCCTAAAATATAACTTTTAAGACTTAACAATAAGACTGAACATTAAGACACAACCTTACGACTTCTACCCTGAGACCTAACCTTGAGACTTAACACTGAGATTTAACCCTAAGACTTAACTTTAAGATGTAACATTCGGACTTAACCTTAAAACTTAACCCTAAGCCTCAACCTTAAGAAGTAACTTGAAGACTTAACCCTGAGAATGAACTCTAAGACTTCAACTTAATAATTAACGCTCAGATATAACCCTCAGACTTAAACTTAAGAAATAACCCTAAGACTTAACCTTAATATTTAACTTGAAGATGTAACCTTAAGGCTTAACCCTAAACTTAACCCTAAGAGTTAACCTTAAGTGTTGACCTTACAGATTTAACCCTAAGAGTTAACCTTAGGACTGAAACGTTAAGACTTAACCCTAAGACTTATCCCCAAGACGTAACTCTAAAGCGTTAACCCTAAGACTTCAGCTTGTGATTTAAACTTTAGACTGAACGCTAAGACTTAAAATTACGATTCAACATTAAGATTTAACCATAAGACTTAACCCTAAGACTTCAGGTTAAGTTTTAACCTTAAGACTCAACCCTGAGACTTAGTCGTGAAATTTATCCATAAGACTTATCCCTAAAACGGAAAACTGAGACTTAAACCTAAGATTTAACCTGAAGACTTAACCCTAAAACGTAGCCCTGAGACTTATCCTTGAGCTTTAACCTTGATACTTAATCCTGAGACTTAGCCCTAAGACTTATCCCCAAGACATAACTCTAAGGCTTAACCCTAAGACTTAACCTTAAGGCTCAACCTTAAGACTTAACATTAAGACTTAACCCTGAGACTTAACCATAAGACTTATCCTCAAGATTGTACCCTAAGACTTAAGATGAAGACTTAACCCTAAGACTCAATCTATGAGATGTAAACTTAAGACTTAATTAAACCCTAAGGCTCAATCTATGAGATGTAAACTTAAGACTTAACCTTTAGGAATTAACCCTGACACTTAACCTTAAGGCTTAACCCTAAGACTTAAGCTTAAGGTTTAAACTTAAGACTTATCCCTAAGACATAATCCTGAGACTTAACCCTAAGACTTAACCTCAAATTTAACTTCAAAACTTAACCCTAAGACTGAATCCTAAGACACAACTTGACCATGTAACCCTGAGACTGAACCTTGAGACTTTACCTTGAAATTTAACCCTGGGATTTAACCCTAAGTCTTAATGCTAAGACTTAACTTTAAGATGTACCATTAAGACTTAACCTTAAAGCGTAACCTTAAGATTTACACTCAATACTTAACCCTAAGACTTAACCCTATGACTTAAACCTAAGGTTAAACCTTAAGACAAAACTTGAAGACTTAATTCAAAGACTTATCCCTAAGACTCAACACTGAGACTTAAACCTAAGATTTAAGACTTAACCCTAAGACTTAGCCCCAAGACTTAAGTCTAAGACTTCAAGTTATGAATTAAACTTTAGACTTAACCCTAAGACTCAAGCCATAAGACTTCACCTTAAGACTTAACCTGAAGACTTAACCTTAAAATTTAACCCTAAGACTGAACCCTAAAATATAACTTTTAAGACTTAACAATAAGACTGAACATTAAGACACAACCTTACGACTTCTACCCTGAGACCTAACCTTGAGACTTAACACTGAGATTTAACCCTAAGACTTAACTTTAAGATGTAACATTCGGACTTAACCTTAAAACTTAACCCTAAGCCTCAACCTTAAGAAGTAACTTGAAGACTTAACCCTGAGAATGAACTCTAAGACTTCAACTTAATAATTAACGCTCAGATATAACCCTCAGACTTAAACTTAAGAAATAACCCTAAGACTTAACCTTAATATTTAACTTGAAGATGTAACCATAAGGCTTAACCCTAAACTTAACCCTAAGAGTTAACCTTAAGTGTTGACCTTACAGATTTAACCCTAAGAGTTAACCTTAGGACTGAAACGTTAAGACTTAACCCTAAGACTTATCCCCAAGACTTAACTCTAAAGAGTTAACCCTAAGACTTCAGCTTGTGATTTAAACTTTAGACTGAACGCTAAGACTTAAAATTACGATTTAACATTAAGATTTAACCATAAGACTTAACCCTAAGACTTCAGGTTAAGTTTTAACCTTAAGACTCAACCCTGAGACTTAGTCGTGAAATTTATCCATAAGACTTATCCCTAAAACTGAAAACTGAGACCTAAACCTAAGATTTAACCTGAAGACTTAACCCTAAAACGTAGCCCTGAGACTTATCCTTGAGCTTTAACCTTGATACTTAATCCTGAGACTTAGCCCTAAGACTTATCCCCAAGACATAACTCTAAGGCTTAACCCTAAGACTTAACCTTAAGGCTCAACCTTAAGACTTAACATTAAGACTTAACCCTGAGACTTAACCATAAGACTTATCCTCAAGATTGTACTCTAAGACTTAACCCTAAGACTTAAGATGAAGACTTAACCCTAAGACTCAATCTATGAGATGTAAACTTAAGACTTAATTAAACCCTAAGACTCAATCTATGAGATGTAAACTTAAGACTTAACCTTTAGGAATTAACCCTGACACTTAACCTTAAGGCTTAACCCTAAGACTTAAGCTTAAGGTTTAAACTTAAGACTTATCCCTAAGACATAATCCTGAGACTTAACCCTAAGACTTAACCTCAAGTTTAACTTCAAAACTTAACCCTAAGACTGAATCCTAAGACACAACTTGACCACGTAACCCTGAGACTGAACCTTGAGACTTTACCTTGAAATTTAACCCTGGGATTTAACCCTAAGTCTTAATGCTAAGACTTAACTTTAAGATGTACCATTAAGACTTAACCTTAAAGCGTAACCTTAAGATTTACACTCAATACTTAACCCTAAGACTTAACCCTATGACTTAAACCTAAGGTTAAACCTTAAGACAAAACTTGAAGACTTAATTCAAAGACTTATCCCTAAGACTCAACACTGAGACTTAAACCTAAGATTTAAGACTTAACCCTAAGACTTAGCCCCAAGACTTAAGTCTAAGACTTAAACTTATGAATTAAACTTTAGACTTAACCCTAAGACTCAAGCCATAAGACTTCACCTTAAGACTTAACCTGAAGACTTAACCTTAAAATTTAACCCTAAGACTGAACCCTAAAATATAACTTTTAAGACTTAACAATAAGACTGAACATTAAGACACAACCTTACGACTTCTACCCTGAGACCTAACCTTGAGACTTAACACTGAGATTTAACCCTAAGACTTAACTTTAAGATGTAACATTCGGACTTAACCTTAAAACTTAACCCTAAGCCTCAACCTTAAGAAGTAACTTGAAGACTTAACCCTGAGAATGAACTCTAAGACTTCAACTTAATAATTAACGCTCAGATATAACCCTCAGACTTAAACTTAAGAAATAACCCTAAGACTTAACCTTAATATTTAACTTGAAGATGTAACCGTAAGGCTTAACCCTAAACTTAACCCTAAGAGTTAACCTTAAGTGTTGACCTTACAGATTTAACCCTAAGAGTTAACCTTAGGACTGAAACGTTAAGACTTAACCCTAAGACTTATCCCCAAGACGTAACTCTAAAGCGTTAACCCTAAGACTTCAGCTTGTGATTTAAACTTTAGACTGAACGCTAAGACTTAAAATTACGATTCAACATTAAGATTTAACCATAAGACTTAACCCTAAGACTTCAGGTTAAGTTTTAACCTTAAGACTCAACCCTGAGACTTAGTCGTGAAATTTATCCATAAGACTTATCCCTAAAACTGAAAACTGAGACCTAAACCTAAGATTTAACCTGAAGACTTAACCCTAAAACGTAGCCCTGAGACTTATCCTTGAGCTTTAACCTTGATACTTAATCCTGAGACTTAGCCCTAAGACTTATCCCCAAGACATAACTCTAAGGCTTAACCCTAAGACTTAACCTTAAGGCTCAACCTATAGACTTAACATTAAGACTTAACCCTGAGACTTAACCATAAGACTTATCCTCAAGATTGTACTCTAAGACTTAACCCTAAGACTTAAGATGAAGACTTAACCCTAAGACTCAATCTATGAGATGTAAACTTAAGACTTAATTAAACCCTAAGGCTCAATCTATGAGATGTAAACTTAAGACTTAATTAACCCTAAGACTCAATCTATGAGATGTAAACTTAAGACTTAACCTTTAGGAATTAACCCTGACACTTAACCTTAAGGCTTAACCCTAAGACTTAAGCTTAAGGTTTAAACTTAAGACTTATCCCTAAGACATAATCCTGAGACTTAACCCTAAGACTTAACCTCAAGTTTAACTTCAAAACTTAACCCTAAGACTGAATCCTAAGACACAACTTGACCACGTAACCCTGAGACTTAACCTTGAGGCTTTACCTTGAAATTTAACCCTGGGATTTAACCCTAAGTCTTAATGCTAAGACTTAACTTTAAGATGTACCATTAAGACTTAACCTTAAAGCGTAACCTTAAGATTTACACTCAAAACTTAACCCTAAGACTTAACCCTATGACTTAAACTTAAGGTTAAACCTTAAGACAAAACTTGAAGACTTAATTCAAAGACTTATCCCTAAGACTCAACACTGAGACTTAAACCTATGATTTAAGACTTAACCCTAAGACTTAGCCCCAAGACTTAAGTCTAAGACTTCAAGTTATGAATTAAACTTTAGACTTAACCCTAAGACTCAAGCCATAAGACTTCACCTTAAGACTTAACCTGAAGACTTAACCTTAAAATTTAACCCTAAGACTGAACCCTAAAATATAACTTTTAAGACTTAACAATAAGACTGAACATTAAGACACAACCTTACGACTTCTACCCTGAGACCTAACCTTGAGACTTAACACTGAGATTTAACCCTAAGACTTAACTTTAAGATGTAACATTCGGACTTAACCTTAAAACTTAACCCTAAGCCTCAACCTTAAGAAGTAACTTGAAGACTTAACCCTGAGAATGAACTCTAAGACTTCAACTTAATAATTAACGCTCAGATATAACCCTCAGACTTAAACTTAAGAAATAACCCTAAGACTTAACCTTAATATTTAACTTGAAGATGTAACCTTAAGGCTTAACCCTAAACTTAACCCTAAGAGTTAACCTTAAGTGTTGACCTTACAGATTTAACCCTAAGAGTTAACCTTAGGACTGAAACGTTAAGACTTAACCCTAAGACTTATCCCCAAGACTTAACTCTAAAGAGTTAACCCTAAGACTTCAGCTTGTGATTTAAACTTTAGACTGAACGCTAAGACTTAAAATTACGATTTAACATTAAGATTTAACCATAAGACTTAACCCTAAGACTTCAGGTTAAGTTTTAACCTTAAGACTCAACCCTGAGACTTAGTCGTGAAATTTATCCATAAGACTTATCCCTAAAACGGAAAACTGAGACTTAAACCTAAGATTTAACCTGAAGACTTAACCCTAAAACGTAGCCCTGAGACTTATCCTTGAGCTTTAACCTTGATACTTAATCCTGAGACTTAGCCCTAAGACTTATCCCCAAGACATAACTCTAAGGCTTAACCCTAAGACTTAACCTTAAGGTTCAACCTTTAAGACTTAACATTAAGACTTAACCATAAGACTTATCCTCAAGATTGTACTCTAAGACTTAACCCTAAGACTTAAGATGAAGACTTAACCCTAAGACTCAATCTATGAGATGTAAACTTAAGACTTAATTAACCCTAAGACTCAATCTATGAGATGTAAACTTAAGACTTAACCTTTAGGAATTAACCCTGACACTTAACCTTAAGGCTTAACCCTAAGACTTATGCTTAAGGTTTAAACTTAAGACTTATCCCTAAGACATAATCCTGAGACTTAACCCTAAGACTTAACCTCAAGTTTAACTTCAAAACTTAACCCTAAGACTGAATCCTAAGACACAACTTGACCACGTAACCCTGAGACTGAACCTTGAGACTTTACCTTGAAATTTAACCCTGGGATTTAACCCTAAGTCTTAATGCTAAGACTTAACTTTAAGATGTACCATTAAGACTTAACCTTAAAGCGTAACCTTAAGATTTACACTGAAAACTTAACCCTAAGACTTAACCCTATGATTTTAAACTTAAGGTTAAACCTTAAGACAAAACTTGAAGACTTAATTCAAAGACTTATCCCTAAGACTCAACACTGAGACTTAAACCTAAGATTTAAGACTTAACCCTAAGACTTAGCCCCAAGACTTAAGTCTAAGACTTCAAGTTATGAATTAAACTTTAGACTTAACCCTAAGACTCAAGCCATAAGACTTCGCCTTAAGACTTAACTGTTGGGGCTCTTGCTGTGTTGATATTGTTGTTTGTTATTCTTTTGTTACTTTTAGTGCATTGCCTTTTACAATGTTTTCAGAGCTGTGTGGAACGCAGTATTAATGCTGTATTTAAAAAGAAAGGGGGAGGTGTTGGGGCTCTTGCTGTATTGAATGATTATACTGAACTTTGAAGCAAGTGGAAAAATACTGAAGAAATAAGACGAGGCCACGATCAGAACAGTGGAATGTAGAGGGAGGAACAAATTGCAGATGTTTGCACAAAACCAGGGCCAGCAGGACGCGATAAGAGGAGCTGGGAAACGGCAGAAAAGAGCCTACGTGCCAGAATGAGCAGAAACAGAAATGTTGCCAATAAACAATTGTTAACCAATCATATTATTATACGCTTGTAAGATAGCCAATCATATTATCACACGCTTATAGAGTGCCTTATAAAAGTGTACCTGGTTTGTACAATAAACGGATCAGATCTTGAACTCCATGAGTATTTGAATCTGACTCCCGCTCGCCCAGAATGCCCGCAGCATCTGGTGACCCCGACGTGTGGATCGGTCGAAAAGTCAGGAGGATTCGTTAAGGATCGTGTTACAAGCTGCGGAGCCGGCGAGGATCCTGCTGCCAGCGGAGAGAGAGCTGGGTGCCCGAAGAAAGGCGGAACGTGCACGGCTGACCGGTGAGTAAGGAAATTTAAGCAGGATGGGGATCACTGCATCAGTGGTGGAAAAAGCAATCGTAGACAGTTTGATGAAACTGGCAGAGAAAAGTGAAACGCCAGTCTCACGGCAGGCAGTAATTGATCTGCTATGTTGGAGTCGCCGCCGTGGTTTCCTTGCTTCTACGCAAGATGTATATAATAATGAAACATGGAAGAAAGTGGGAGAGGACTTATGGGAATCTGTGCAAGTCGGGACTAAGGGGGTAAAGACTTTGGCTCGCACGACAGTTTTGAGGAGACGCCTGCCCTTCTTCCTCTAACAAAAGGGGCTATTTAAAAAAAAAAAAAAAAAAAAAGAATGAGAAAAGGATGAGAGATATTCCAATGCTATCTAGAGGGAGGGAGTGCTAAGTTTCCTTGCTGGAGAAGATCGGATGGTCACAAGAACATGAATCACCTACAAACCTGCAAGACCACCACATTCCAGGAAACGGACTGATAAGCTAATTAACATACGAAGCGGGGTTTAGGTAACGAATATGTATAGGCGTTAATTGAATATTCATTTGTTTCATTGTATAAATGTGGGATGGTTCGTCACTTCGGGTATGCACGCTTGTGGAGGAGCGATCCCCCGTGCATCTGCGTGCAAGAAACATACCTACTTTATAACTTTCGAGTTATAGAGTCAAATTCCGCACGTCAGTTTTGGCGAGCCAGGCAGGAGAATTTCTGCTCGGCTGAGGGACCAGCTGCGGAGCGGACGCTCCTAGGCGTGCCCCGGGAGATTTCCTCGGAGGAGCCTCCTCTTCTCAGCTGTTCACCCGGGAGCAGAAGAGAACCCCTGGATCCGCGGATAAAACGGTATGTTTAGTAACGGGGCGGCTGGTGAGACGCACGGAGACGTCCGGCGCGCAGCGCAGTCCCCAGGAGGAAAGAAAAAAAAAAAAGGGGGGGAAGCTAAAAACTTCCTTTAGGTTGTCTTAAGAACTGGGGAATTCCTAGAATGTAACAACTGAAATAGCGCTCTGTGTCTTGTTTGTTCTATGTGTTGTCTTGTTACATGTTCAAAACTCGGAATTATGAAATGTATGTTGAAAAATAATAATATTCTGGTAATTCGTGGCAAATAGCGGAAAACTTAACACTCTGCTTAAGACCAGGAAAAATGTGGTTTTTGTTTGTTGTTTGTTTTTTGGCAATTGTTCATTGAAATGCATACTTTGTGAACTGTCAGTGTTCCTAAAAGTTGTACATAAGTGCACGGTACCGTATAACATACTGCTTGTGTGACTGCGGGCTGCCCGGAGAGTGTGAATGGTGTGATTGAGATGCGCATTTTGATTTTCCGTGTATAGCTTAATTATTTTGACTGAGTGTGAGTGCAAGAGTGCTTGAGACATGTGTTTGAGTGCAATATGAGCAAGGAGCTCTATCCGTGTTTCCGACCTTGGGTGGCTAAGGCGACCGGAGAAAAAGTAATTAAAATTGTAAAATGGGAAATGGAAGGAGTAAGCCCTGTGAAAAATCGCCCTTGGGTTGTATATTAAAACATTGGAGTGATATCGTAGGACATGGTGGTACCGAAAATAGAAGGAAATGGATTAAATATTGTAATCAGTGGTGGCCTTTGTATAAATTGGGGAGTGATGCGAAATGGCCTCAGGAGGGAGGAACGTTAGATCATAACACTCTCCTGCAATTAATGTTGTTTCTGAGGAGAGAGGGAAAATGGGACGAAGTATCCACCGACAGCTGGAGGAGTTAAGAGATCGTATACATCAAGTTAAAAAAGGTTCTTCAGGTATAGATGCGTGGTTTGCTTCTTTGGGCATTGGAGGGTGATTGAGGGATTTACTGAAACAAGGTCTGTCTATATTGTTGTTTGTTATTCTTTTGTTACTTTTAGTGCCTTGCCTTTTACAATGTTTTCAGAGCTGTGTGGAACGCAGTATTAATGCTGTATTTAAAAAGAAAGGGGGAGGTGTTGGGGCTCTTGCTGTATTGAATGATTATACTGAACTTTGAAGCAAGTGGAAAAATACTGAAGAAATAAGATGAGGCCACGACCAGAACAGTGGAATGAAGAGGGAGGAACAAATTGCAAATGCTTGCACAAAACCAGGGCCAGCAGGACGCGATAAGAGGAGCTGGGAAACGGCAGAAAAGAGCCTACGTGCCAGAAAAAGTAGAAACAGAAATCTTGCCAATAAACAATTGTTAACCAATCATATTATTATACGCTTGTAAGATAGCCAATCATATTATCACACGCTTATAGAGTGCCTTATAAAAGTGTACCTGGTTTGTACAATAAACGGATCAGATCTTGAACTCCATGAGTATTTGAATCTGACTCCCGCTCGCCCAGAATGCCCGCAGCACTTAACCTAAAGACTTAACCTTAAAATGTAACCCTAAGACTGAACCCTAAAATATAACTTTTAAGACTTAACAATAAGACTGAACATTAAGACACAACCTTACGACTTCTACCCTGAGACCTAACCTTGAGACTTAACACTGAGATTTAACCCTAAGACTTAACTTTAAGATGTAACATTCGGACTTAACCTTAAAACTTAACCCTAAGCCTCACCCTTAAGAAGTAACTTGAAGACTTAACCCTGAGAATGAACTCTAAGACTTCAACTTAATAATTAACGCTCAGATATAACCCTCAGACTTAAACTTAAGAAATAACCCTAAGACTTAACCTTAATATTTAACTTGAAGATGTAACCTTAAGGCTTAACCCTAAACTTAACCCTAAGAGTTAACCTTAAGTGTTGACCTTACAGATTTAACCCTAAGAGTTAACCTTAGGACTGAAACGTTAAGACTTAACCCTAAGACTTATCCCCAAGACTTAACTCTAAAGCGTTAACCCTAAGACTTCAGCTTGTGATTTAAACTTTAGACTGAACGCTAAGACTTAAAATTACGATTTAACATTAAGATTTAACCATAAGACTTAACCCTAAGACTTCAGGTTAAGTTTTAACCTTAAGACTCAACCCTGAGACTTAGTCGTGAAATTTATCCATAAGACTTATCCCTAAAACGGAAAACTGAGACTTAAACCTAAGATTTAACCTGAAGACTTAACCCTAAAACGTAGCCCTGAGACTTATCCTTGAGCTTTAACCTTGATACTTAATCCTGAGACTTAGCCCTAAGACTTATCCCCAAGACATAACTCTAAGGCTTAACCCTAAGACTTAACCTTAAGGCTCAACCTTAAGACTTAACATTAAGACTTAACCCTGAGACTTAACCATAAGACTTATCCTCAAGATTGTACTCTAAGACTTAACCCTAAGACTTAAGATGAAGACTTAACCCTAAGACTCAATCTATGAGATGTAAACTTAAGACTTAATTAACCCTAAGACTCAATCTATGAGATGTAAACTTAAGACTTAACCTTTAGGAATTAACCCTGACACTTAACCTTAAGGCTTAACCCTAAGACTTAAGCTTAAGGTTTAAACTTAAGACTTATCTCTAAGACATAATCCTGAGACTTAACCCTAAGACTTAACCTCAAGTTTAACTTCAAAACTTAACCCTAAGACTGAATCCTAAGACACAACTTGACCACGTAACCCTGAGACTGAACCTTGAGACTTTACCTTGAAATTTAACCCTGGGATTTAACCCTAAGTCTTAATGCTAAGACTTAACTTTAAGATGTACCATTAAGACTTAACCTTAAAGCGTAACCTTAAGATTTACACTCAATACTTAACCCTAAGACTTAACCCTATGACTTAAACCTAAGGTTAAACCTTAAGACAAAACTTGAAGACTTAATTCAAAGACTTATCCCTAAGACTCAACACTGAGACTTAAACCTAAGATTTAAGACTTAACCCTAAGACTTAGCCCCAAGACTTAAGTCTAAGACTTAAACTTATGAATTAAACTTTAGACTTAACCCTAAGACTCAAGCCATAAGACTTCACCTTAAGACTTAACCTGAAGACTTAACCTTAAAATTTAACCCTAAGACTGAACCCTAAAATATAACTTTTAAGACTTAACAATAAGACTGAACATTAAGACACAACCTTACGACTTCTACCCTGAGACCTAACCTTGAGACTTAACACTGAGATTTAACCCTAAGACTTAACTTTAAGATGTAACATTCGGACTTAACCTTAAAACTTAACCCTAAGTCTCAACCTTAAGAAGTAACTTGAAGACTTAACCCTGAGAATGAACTCTAAGACTTCAACTTAATAATTAACGCTCAGATATAACCCTCAGACTTAAACTTAAGAAATAATCCTAAGAATTAACCTTAATATTTAACTTGAAGATGTAACCGTAAGGCTTAACCCTAAACTTAACCCTAAGAGTTAACCTTAAGTGTTGACCTTACAGATTTAACCCTAAGAGTTAACCTTAGGACTGAAACGTTAAGACTTAACCCTAAGACTTATCCCCAAGACGTAACTCTAAAGCGTTAACCCTAAGACTTCAGCTTGTGATTTAAACTTTAGACTGAACGCTAAGACTTAAAATTACGATTCAACATTAAGATTTAACCATAAGACTTAACCCTAAGACTTCAGGTTAAGTTTTAACCTTAAGACTCAACCCTGAGACTTAGTCGTGAAATTTATCCATAAGACTTATCCCTAAAACTGAAAACTGAGACTTAAACCTAAGATTTAACCTGAAGACTTAACCCTAAAACGTAGCCCTGAGACTTATCCTTGAGCTTTAACCTTGATACTTAATCCTGAGACTTAGCCCTAAGACTTATCCCCAAGACATAACTCTAAGGCTTAACCCTAAGACTTAACCTTAAGGCTCAACCTTAAGACTTAACATTAAGACTTAACCCTGAGACTTAACCATAAGACTTATCCTCAAGATTGTACTCTAAGACTTAACCCTAAGACTTAAGATGAAGACTTAACCCTAAGACTCAATCTATGAGATGTAAACTTAAGACTTAATTAAACCCTAAGACTCAATCTATGAGATGTAAACTTAAGACTTAACCTTTAGGAATTAACCCTGACACTTAACCTTAAGGCTTAACCCTAAGACTTAAGCTTAAGGTTTAAACTTAAGACTTATCTCTAAGACATAATCCTGAGACTTAACCCTAAGACTTAACCTCAAGTTTAACTTCAAAACTTAACCCTAAGACTGAATCCTAAGACACAACTTGACCACGTAACCCTGAGACTGAACCTTGAGACTTTACCTTGAAATTTAACCCTGGGATTTAACCCTAAGTCTTAATGCTAAGACTTAACTTTAAGATGTACCATTAAGACTTAACCTTAAAGCGTAACCTTAAGATTTACACTCAATACTTAACCCGAAGACTTAACCCTATGACTTAAACCTAAGGTTAAACCTTAAGACAAAACTTGAAGACTTAATTCAAAGACTTATCCCTAAGACTCAACACTGAGACTTAAACCTAAGATTTAAGACTTAACCCTAAGACTTAGCCCCAAGACTTAAGTCTAAGACTTCAAGTTATGAATTAAACTTTAGACTTAACCCTAAGACTCAAGCCATAAGACTTCACCTTAAGACTTAACCTTAAAATTTAACCCTAAGACTGAACCCTAAAATATAACTTTTAAGACTTAACAATAAGACTGAACATTAAGACACAACCTTACGACTTCTACCCTGAGACCTAACCTTGAGACTTAACACTGAGATTTAACCCTAAGACTTAACTTTAAGATGTAACATTCGGACTTAACCTTAAAACTTAACCCTAAGCCTCAACCTTAAGAAGTAACTTGAAGACTTAACCCTGAGAATGAACTCTAAGACTTCAACTTAATAATTAACGCTCAGATATAACCCTCAGACTTAAACTTAAGAAATAACCCTAAGACTTAACCTTAATATTTAACTTGAAGATGTAACCGTAAGGCTTAACCCTAAACTTAACCCTAAGAGTTAACCTTAAGTGTTGACCTTACAGATTTAACCCTAAGAGTTAACCTTAGGACTGAAACGTTAAGACTTAACCCTAAGACTTATCCCCAAGACGTAACTCTAAAGCGTTAACCCTAAGACTTCAGCTTGTGATTTAAACTTTAGACTGAACGCTAAGACTTAAAATTACGATTTAACATTAAGATTTAACCATAAGACTTAACCCTAAGACTTCAGGTTAAGTTTTAACCTTAAGACTCAACCCTGAGACTTAGTCGTGAAATTTATCCATAAGACTTATCCCTAAAACGGAAAACTGAGACTTAAACCTAAGATTTAACCTGAAGACTTAACCCTAAAACGTAGCCCTGAGACTTATCCTTGAGCTTTAACCTTGATACTTAATCCTGAGACTTAGCCCTAAGACTTATCCCCAAGACATAACTCTAAGGCTTAACCCTAAGACTTAACCTTAAGGCTCAACCTTAAGACTTAACATTAAGACTTAACCCTGAGACTTAACCATAAGACTTATCCTCAAGATTGTACTCTAAGACTTAAGATGAAGACTTAACCCTAAGACTCAATCTATGAGATGTAAACTTAAGACTTAATTAAACCCTAAGGCTCAATCTATGAGATGTAAACTTAAGACTTAACCTTTAGGAATTAACCCTGACACTTAACCTTAAGGCTTAACCCTAAGACTTAAGCTTAAGGTTTAAACTTAAGACTTATCCCTAAGACATAATCCTGAGACTTAACCCTAAGACTTAACCTCAAGTTTAACTTCAAAACTTAACCCTAAGACTGAATCCTAAGACACAACTTGACCACGTAACCCTGAGACTGAACCTTGAGACTTTACCTTGAAATTTAACCCTGGGATTTAACCCTAAGTCTTAATGCTAAGACTTAACTTTAAGATGTACCATTAAGACTTAACCTTAAAGCGTAACCTTAAGATTTACACTCAATACTTAACCCTAAGACTTAACCCTATGACTTAAACCTAAGGTTAAACCTTAAGACAAAACTTGAAGACTTAATTCAAAGACTTATCCCTAAAACTCAACACTGAGACTTAAACCTAAGATTTAAGACTTAACCCTAAGACTTAGCCCCAAGACTTAAGTCTAAGACTTAAACTTATGAATTAAACTTTAGACTTAACCCTAAGACTCAAGCCATAAGACTTCACCTTAAGACTTAACCTGAAGACTTAACCTTAAAATTTAACCCTAAGACTGAACCCTAAAATATAACTTTTAAGACTTAACAATAAGACTGAACATTAAGACACAACCTTACGACTTCTACCCTGAGACCTAACCTTGAGACTTAACACTGAGATTTAACCCTAAGACTTAACTTTAAGATGTAACATTCGGACTTAACCTTAAAACTTAACCCTAAGCCTCAACCTTAAGAAGTAACTTGAAGACTTAACCCTGAGAATGAACTCTAAGACTTCAACTTAATAATTAACGCTCAGATATAACCCTCAGACTTAAACTCAAGAAATAACCCTAAGACTTAACCTTAATATTTAACTTGAAGATGTAACCGTAAGGCTTAACCCTAAACTTAACCCTAAGAGTTAACCTTAAGTGTTGACCTTACAGATTTAACCCTAAGAGTTAACCTTAGGACTGAAACGTTAAGACTTAACCCTAAGACTTATCCCCAAGACTTAACTCTAAAGAGTTAACCCTAAGACTTCAGCTTGTGATTTAAACTTTAGACTGAACGCTAAGACTTAAAATTACGATTTAACATTAAGATTTAACCATAAGACTTAACCCTAAGACTTCAGGTTAAGTTTTAACCTTAAGACTCAACCCTGAGACTTAGTCGTGAAATTTATCCATAAGACTTATCCCTAAAACTGAAAACTGAGACCTAAACCTAAGATTTAACCTGAAGACTTAACCCTAAAACGTAGCCCTGAGACTTATCCTTGAGCTTTAACCTTGATACTTAATCCTGAGACTTAGCCCTAAGACTTAGCCCCAAGACATAACTCTAAGGCTTAACCCTAAGACTTAACCTTAAGGCTCAACCTTAAGACTTAACATTAAGACTTAACCCTGAGACTTAACCATAAGACTTATCCTCAAGATTGTACTCTAAGACTTAACCCTAAGACTTAAGATGAAGACTTAACCCTAAGACTCAATCTATGAGATGTAAACTTAAGACTTAATTAAACCCTAAGACTCAATCTATGAGATGTAAACTTAAGACTTAACCTTTAGGAATTAACCCTGACACTTAACCTTAAGGCTTAACCCTAAGACTTAAGCTTAAGGTTTAAACTTAAGACTTATCCCTAAGACATAATCCTGAGACTTAACCCTAAGACTTAACCTCAAGTTTAACTTCAAAACTTAACCCTAAGACTGAATCCTAAGACACAACTTGACCACGTAACCCTGAGACTGAACCTTGAGACTTTACCTTGAAATTTAACCCTGGGATTTAACCCTAAGTCTTAATGCTAAGACTTAACTTTAAGATGTACCATTAAGACTTAACCTTAAAGCGTAACCTTAAGATTTACACTCAATACTTAACCCTAAGACTTAACCCTATGACTTAAACCTAAGGTTAAACCTTAAGACAAAACTTGAAGACTTAATTCAAAGACTTATCCCTAAGACTCAACACTGAGACTTAAACCTAAGATTTAAGACTTAACCCTAAGACTTAGCCCCAAGACTTAAGTCTAAGACTTAAACTTATGAATTAAACTTTAGACTTAACCCTAAGACTCAAGCCATAAGACTTCACCTTAAGACTTAACCTGAAGACTTAACCTTAAAATTTAACCCTAAGACTGAACCCTAAAATATAACTTTTAAGACTTAACAATAAGACTGAACATTAAGACACAACCTTACGACTTCTACCCTGAGACCTAACCTTGAGACTTAACACTGAGATTTAACCCTAAGACTTAACTTTAAGATGTAACATTCGGACTTAACCTTAAAACTTAACCCTAAGCCTCAACCTTAAGAAGTAACTTGAAGACTTAACCCTGAGAATGAACTCTAAGACTTCAACTTAATAATTAACGCTCAGATATAACCCTCAGACTTAAACTTAAGAAATAACCCTAAGACTTAACCTTAATATTTAACTTGAAGATGTAACCTTAAGGCTTAACCCTAAGAGTTAACCTTAAGTGTTGACCTTACAGATTTAACCCTAAGAGTTATCCTTAGGACTTAATGTTAAGACTTAACCCTAAGACTTATCCCCAAGACTTAACTCTAAAGAGTTAACCCTAAGACTTCAATTTGTGATTTAAACTTTAGACTGAATGCTAAGACTTAAAATTACGATTTAACATTAAGAGTTCACCATAAGACTTAACCCTAAGACTTCAGGTTAAGTTTTAACCTTAAGACTCAACCCTGAGACTTAGTCGTGAAATTTATCCATAAGACTTATCCCTAAAACTGAAAACTGAGACTTAAACCTAAGATTTAACCTGAAGACTTAACCCTAAAACGTAGCCCTGAGACTTATCCTTGAGCTTTAACCTTGATACTTAATCCTGAGACTTAGCCCTAAGACTTATCCCCAAGACATAACTCTAAGGCTTAACCCTAAGACTTAACCTTAAGGCTCAACCTTTAAGACTTAACATTAAGACTTAACCATAAGACTTATCCTCAAGATTGTACTCTAAGACTTAACCCTAAGACTTAAGATGAAGACTTAACCCTAAGACTCAATCTATGAGATGTAAACTTAAGACTTAATTAACCCTAAGACTCAATCTATGAGATGTAAACTTAAGACTTAACCTTTAGGAATTAACCCTGACACTTAACCTTAAGGCTTAACCCTAAGACTTAAGCTTAAGTTTTAAACTTAGGACTTCACATTAAGACTTATCCCTAAGACATAATCCTGAGACTTAACCCTAAGACTTAACCTCAAGTTTAACTTCAAAACTTAACCCTAAGACTGAATCCTAAGACACAACTTGACCACGTAACCCTGAGACTGAACCTTGAGACTTTACCTTGAAATTTAACCCTGGGATTTAACCCTAAGTCTTAATGCTAAGACTTAACTTTAAGATGTACCATTAAGACTTAACCTTAAAGCGTAACCTTAAGATTTACACTCAAAACTTAACCCTAAGACTTAACCCTATGACTTAAACTTAAGGTTAAACCTTAAGACAAAACTTGAAGACTTAATTCAAAGACTTATCCCTAAGACTCAACACTGAGACTTAAACCTAAGATTTAAGACTTAACCCTAAGACTTAGCCCCAAGACTTAAGTCTAAGACTTCAAGTTATGAATTAAACTTTAGACTTAACCCTAAGACTCAAGCCATAAGACTTCACCTTAAGACTTAACCTGAAGACTTAACCTTAAAATTTAACCCTAAGACTGAACCCTAAAATATAACTTTTAAGACTTAACAATAAGACTGAACATTAAGACACAACCTTACGACTTCTACCCTGAGACCTAACCTTGAGACTTAACACTGAGATTTAACCCTAAGACTTAACTTTAAGATGTAACATTCGGACTTAACCTTAAAACTTAACCCTAAGCCTCAACCTTAAGAAGTAACTTGAAGACTTAACCCTGAGAATGAACTCTAAGACTTCAACTTAATAATTAACGCTCAGATATAACCCTCAGACTTAAACTTAAGAAATAATCCTAAGAATTAACCTTAATATTTAACTTGAAGATGTAACCTTAAGGCTTAACCCTAAACTTAACCCTAAGAGTTAACCTTAAGTGTTGACCTTACAGATTTAACCCTAAGAGTTAACCTTAGGACTGAAACGTTAAGACTTAACCCTAAGACTTATCCCCAAGACTTAACTCTAAAGAGTTAACCCTAAGACTTCAGCTTGTGATTTAAACTTTAGACTGAACGCTAAGACTTAAAATTACGATTTAACATTAAGATTTAACCATAAGACTTAACCCTAAGACTTCAGGTTAAGTTTTAACCTTAAGACTCAACCCTGAGACTTAGTCGTGAAATTTATCCATAAGACTTATCCCTAAAACGGAAAACTGAGACTTAAACCTAAGATTTAACCTGAAGACTTAACCCTAAAACGTAGCCCTGAGACTTATCCTTGAGCTTTAACCTTGATACTTAATCCTGAGACTTAGCCCTAAGACTTATCCCCAAGACATAACTCTAAGGCTTAACCCTAAGACTTAACCTTAAGGTTCAACCTTTAAGACTTAACATTAAGACTTAACCATAAGACTTATCCTCAAGATTGTACTCTAAGACTTAACCCTAAGACTTAAGATGAAGACTTAACCCTAAGACTCAATCTATGAGATGTAAACTTAAGACTTAATTAACCCTAAGACTCAATCTATGAGATGTAAACTTAAGACTTAACCTTTAGGAATTAACCCTGACACTTAACCTTAAGGCTTAACCCTAAGACTTAAGCTTAAGGTTTGAACTTAAGACTTCACATTAAGACTTATCCCTAAGACATAATCCTGAGACTTAACCCTAAGACTTAACCTCAAGTTTAACTTCAAAACTTAACCCTAAGACTGAATCCTAAGACACAACTTGACCACGTAACCCTGAGACTGAACCTTGAGACTTTACCTTGAAATTTAACCCTGGGATTTAACCCTAAGTCTTAATGCTAAGACTTAACTTTAAGATGTACCATTAAGACTTAACCTTAAAGCGTAACCTTAAGATTTACACTGAAAACTTAACCCTAAGACTTAACCCTATGATTTTAAACTTAAGGTTAAACCTTAAGACAAAACTTGAAGACTTAATTCAAAGACTTATCCCTAAGACTCAACACTGAGACTTAAACCTAAGATTTAAGACTTAACCCTAAGACTTAGCCCCAAGACTTAAGTCTAAGACTTCAAGTTATGAATTAAACTTTAGACTTAACCCTAAGACTCAAGCCATAAGACTTCGCCTTAAGACTTAACTGTTGGGGCTCTTGCTGTGTTGATATTGTTGTTTGTTATTCTTTTGTTACTTTTAGTGCATTGCCTTTTACAATGTTTTCAGAGCTGTGTGGAACGCAGTATTAATGCTGTATTTAAAAAGAAAGGGGGAGGTGTTGGGGCTCTTGCTGTATTGAATGATTATACTGAACTTTGAAGCAAGTGGAAAAATACTGAAGAAATAAGACGAGGCCACGATCAGAACAGTGGAATGTAGAGGGAGGAACAAATTGCAGATGTTTGCACAAAACCAGGGCCAGCAGGACGCGATAAGAGGAGCTGGGAAACGGCAGAAAAGAGCCTACGTGCCAGAATGAGCAGAAACAGAAATGTTGCCAATAAACAATTGTTAACCAATCATATTATTATACGCTTGTAAGATAGCCAATCATATTATCACACGCTTATAGAGTGCCTTATAAAAGTGTACCTGGTTTGTACAATAAACGGATCAGATCTTGAACTCCATGAGTATTTGAATCTGACTCCCGCTCGCCCAGAATGCCCGCAGCATCTGGTGACCCCGACGTGTGGATCGGTCGAAAAGTCAGGAGGATTCGTTAAGGATCGTGTTACAAGCTGCGGAGCCGGCGAGGATCCTGCTGCCAGCGGAGAGAGAGCTGGGTGCCCGAAGAAAGGCGGAACGTGCACGGCTGACCGGTGAGTCAGGAAATTTAAGCAGGATGGGGATCACTGCATCAGTGGTGGAAAAAGCAATCGTAGACAGTTTGATGAAACTGGCAGAGAAAAGTGAAACGCCAGTCTCACGGCAGGCAGTAATTGATCTGCTATGTTGGAGTCGCCGCCGTGGTTTCCTTGCTTCTACGCAAGATGTATATAATAATGAAACATGGAAGAAAGTGGGAGAGGACTTATGGGAATCTGTGCAAGTCGGGACTAAGGGGGTAAAGACTTTGGCTCGCACGACAGTTTTGAGGAGACGCCTGCCCTTCTTCCTCTAACAAAAGGGGCTATTTAAAAAAAAAAAAAAAAAAAAAGAATGAGAAAAGGATGAGAGATATTCCAATGCTATCTAGAGGGAGGGAGTGCTAAGTTTCCTTGCTGGAGAAGATCGGATGGTCACAAGAACATGAATCACCTACAAACCTGCAAGACCACCACATTCCAGGAAACGGACTGATAAGCTAATTAACATACGAAGCGGGGTTTAGGTAACGAATATGTATAGGCGTTAATTGAATATTCATTTGTTTCATTGTATAAATGTGGGATGGTTCGTCACTTCGGGTATGCACGCTTGTGGAGGAGCGATCCCCCGTGCATCTGCGTGCAAGAAACATACCTACTTTATAACTTTCGAGTTATAGAGTCAAATTCCGCACGTCAGTTTTGGCGAGCCAGGCAGGAGAATTTCTGCTCGGCTGAGGGACCAGCTGCGGAGCGGACGCTCCTAGGCGTGCCCCGGGAGATTTCCTCGGAGGAGCCTCCTCTTCTCAGCTGTTCACCCGGGAGCAGAAGAGAACCCCTGGATCCGCGGATAAAACGGTATGTTTAGTAACGGGGCGGCTGGTGAGACGCACGGAGACGTCCGGCGCGCAGCGCAGTCCCCAGGAGGAAAGAAAAAAAAAAAAGGGGGGGAAGCTAAAAACTTCCTTTAGGTTGTCTTAAGAACTGGGGAATTCCTAGAATGTAACAACTGAAATAGCGCTCTGTGTCTTGTTTGTTCTATGTGTTGTCTTGTTACATGTTCAAAACTCGGAATTATGAAATGTATGTTGAAAAATAATAATATTCTGGTAATTCGTGGCAAATAGCGGAAAACTTAACACTCTGCTTAAGACCAGGAAAAATGTGGTTTTTGTTTGTTGTTTGTTTTTTGGCAATTGTTCATTGAAATGCATACTTTGTGAACTGTCAGTGTTCCTAAAAGTTGTACATAAGTGCACGGTACCGTATAACATACTGCTTGTGTGACTGCGGGCTGCCCGGAGAGTGTGAATGGTGTGATTGAGATGCGCATTTTGATTTTCCGTGTATAGCTTAATTATTTTGACTGAGTGTGAGTGCAAGAGTGCTTGAGACATGTGTTTGAGTGCAATATGAGCAAGGAGCTCTATCCGTGTTTCCGACCTTGGGTGGCTAAGGCGACCGGAGAAAAAGTAATTAAAATTGTAAAATGGGAAATGGAAGGAGTAAGCCCTGTGAAAAATCGCCCTTGGGTTGTATATTAAAACATTGGAGTGATATCGTAGGACATGGTGGTACCGAAAATAGAAGGAAATGGATTAAATATTGTAATCAGTGGTGGCCTTTGTATAAATTGGGGAGTGATGCGAAATGGCCTCAGGAGGGAGGAACGTTAGATCATAACACTCTCCTGCAATTAATGTTGTTTCTGAGGAGAGAGGGAAAATGGGACGAAGTATCCACCGACAGCTGGAGGAGTTAAGAGATCGTATACATCAAGTTAAAAAAGGTTCTTCAGGTATAGATGCGTGGTTTGCTTCTTTGGGCATTGGAGGGTGATTGAGGGATTTACTGAAACAAGGTCTGTCTATATTGTTGTTTGTTATTCTTTTGTTACTTTTAGTGCCTTGCCTTTTACAATGTTTTCAGAGCTGTGTGGAACGCAGTATTAATGCTGTATTTAAAAAGAAAGGGGGAGGTGTTGGGGCTCTTGCTGTATTGAATGATTATACTGAACTTTGAAGCAAGTGGAAAAATACTGAAGAAATAAGATGAGGCCACGACCAGAACAGTGGAATGAAGAGGGAGGAACAAATTGCAAATGCTTGCACAAAACCAGGGCCAGCAGGACGCGATAAGAGGAGCTGGGAAACGGCAGAAAAGAGCCTACGTGCCAGAAAAAGTAGAAACAGAAATCTTGCCAATAAACAATTGTTAACCAATCATATTATTATACGCTTGTAAGATAGCCAATCATATTATCACACGCTTATAGAGTGCCTTATAAAAGTGTACCTGGTTTGTACAATAAACGGATCAGATCTTGAACTCCATGAGTATTTGAATCTGACTCCCGCTCGCCCAGAATGCCCGCAGCACTTAACCTAAAGACTTAACCTTAAAATGTAACCCTAAGACTGAACCCTAAAATATAACTTTTAAGACTTAACAATAAGACTGAACATTAAGACACAACCTTACGACTTCTACCCTGAGACCTAACCTTGAGACTTAACACTGAGATTTAACCCTAAGACTTAACTTTAAGATGTAACATTCGGACTTAACCTTAAAACTTAACCCTAAGCCTCAACCTTAAGAAGTAACTTGAAGACTTAACCCTGAGAATGAACTCTAAGACTTCAACTTAATAATTAACGCTCAGATATAACCCTCAGACTTAAACTTAAGAAATAACCCTAAGACTTAACCTTAATATTTAACTTGAAGATGTAACCTTAAGGCTTAACCCTAAACTTAACCCTAAGAGTTAACCTTAAGTGTTGACCTTACAGATTTAACCCTAAGAGTTATCCTTAGGACTTAATGTTAAGACTTAACCCTAAGACTTATCCCCAAGACTTAACTCTAAAGAGTTAACACTAAGACTTAACCTTAAGACATATCGTACAACTTAACCTTAAGATTTAACCCTAAGACTTAAATTTAAGACTTAATCTTAAGACTTAACCCTTAGACTTAAACCTAATACTTAATCTTAGAGACTTAACCCTTAGACTTAACCTTAAGACTTAACGCTAACACTTATAATTAAGACTTGAGCTTAAGACTTAACCTTGTGACTCAACCTTAAAAACCGAACCTGAGACTTAACCCTATAGACTTAACATTAAGACATAACCTTAAGACTTAACCGTAAGAGTTAACTCTTAAGATTAACCTTAATTCTTAACCTTAAAACTTAACCCTAAGACTGAACTCTAAGACTTAAGTCTTACACTTAAACTTAAAACTTTATCTTAAGTCTTTACCCTAAGGCTTAACCCTAAGACTTCATCCTATCTTAACTTAAGACTTAACCTTAAGACTTACCCCTGAGACTTAAACTTAAGACTTAACCCTGAGACTTAAAGATTTTAACACTTAGAATTGACCCTAGGTCTTAAATTTAAGACTTCACATTAAGACTTAACCTTAAAACTTAACCCTGAGACCTAACCCTAAGACTTAACATTAAGACTTAACCTTAAGACTTAACCTAAAGATTTAACCTTAATAATCAATCCTTAGACTCAACCTTAAGACTCAACATTAAGAGTTAACCCTTAAGAAGTAACCCTAGGACTTAACCCTGAAACTTAACCTTAAAACTTTAACACTAAAATTTAAGACTTAACCTTAAGACTTAACCCTGAGATTTAACCTTGTAAGACTTAACCCCAGGACTTAAATTTTAGACTTCACCCGAAGACTTAACCCTAAAAGTTAACCTTAAGACTGAACCCAAAGACACAACCCTGATACTTAATTTTAAGACTTCACCTTAAAACTTACCCCTAAGACTTAACCCTGAGACTTAATCTTAAAGATTTTAACCCTAAGAATTAACACTAGGTCTTAAATTTAAGACTTAACCCTAAGACTTAAACATAAGACTTAACCCTAAGACATAACCCTGAGACTTAACCCTAAGACTGAACCCTAAGACTTAACCTTTAAAGATTTTAACCCTAAGAATTAACCCTGAGATTAACCTTGAGACTTAACCTTAAGACTTATCCCCAAGACTTAAAATTAAGACTTAAACTTATGACTTAACCATAAGACCTAACCCTGAGATTAAATCTTAAGACTTTAACCCTAAGACTTAATAATAATACTTAACCTTAAGACAAAACCCTAAGACTTAACCCTAAGACATAAACCTAAGACGTAAACTTAAAGACGTAACTATAAGTCTTATCCTTAAGACTTAACCCTAAGACATAACTCTAAGACTTAATCTTAAGTCTTAACCCTAAAACTTAACCCTAAGACTTAACCCTAAGATTTAACCATAAGACTTCACCTTAAGACTTAACCTTAAGACTTAACCCTAAGACATAACCCTGAGACTTAACATTGAAACTTAGCCTTGAAACTTAACCCTGAGACTTAACCCTAAGAATTATCCCCAAGACTTAACCCTAAGACTTAAACTACAGACTTAACCTTTAAGACCTAATCCTGACTCAAATTCAACCTTAAGTCTTAACCCTGCGATTAACCTTGAGACTTAAACCTGAGATTAAGCCGTAAGACTTTAACCCTAAGTCTTAAACTTAAGACTTTTACTTAAGACTTAACCCTGAGATTTAATCTTAAAACTTTAACCCTAGGACTTAACTCTAAAACTTAACCCTAAGACTTCACTGTAGGACAAGGCCTCAAGGACAGGAGTCCAAGTACTGATAGCCTGATGAATAGAGACTTGTTAGAACTTGCAGGGCACAAGCCCTGGGAGCCAAGGAACAAGCTAACTGCAGACCCCTGAGCCGTTACAGCTGAGGAGGCAGCCAGGCGGACAGAGAAACAAGTAGCCGGATAAGGGAACGGATGGCGCCGATATGTAACTTTGTTAATCAAGAAAGCCGCCGGGAAAGAAACCTCCTAATTTGGGAATAGAAATTGTTGCTATGTCAAGGTAAACTAATAAGTTCCTATTGTTCTAACGGTGTGCCTTAAATATCAACCAATCCGTGTTTTTTACGCTTAAGATTTAACCAATCGGTGTGTAATATGTAGAAGGTAGACATGTATACAAGTGTGAGAAAATCACTAATAAACCGACAACTTGCTTGCATCAAGCTGCGTCCTGTCTCTTCATTTGCCGCACTTCACCTTAAAATTTAAACCTAAGCCTGAACCCTAAGACTTAACCTTAAGACTTAACCTTAAAACTTTACCTTAAGACTTAACCCTAAGACATAACCTTGAGTCTTAACCCTAAGACTTAACTCTAAGACTGAACCTTAAGACTAAACCTTAAGACATATCCCTGAGGCTTAACATTGAGCCTTATACTTGAGACTTCACCCTAAGACTTAACCCTGAGATTTAATCTTAAGACTTTAACCTTAAGACATAACCCTAAGACTTAACCCTGTCTTAACCTTAAAACTTAACCCTAGGGCTTCACCCTAAAACTTAACCCTAAGACTTAAACCTTAAGATTTAACCTTAAGTCTTAACCCTAAGACATATGCCCTATAGAATAGTTTTTGTATTTGATGGGTTTTATATAAACATTGCACTGATGACATGAATGAGAGTGGTATAAAACCAGGAACGGTCCAATACACGAGGGCTGAGAAATGAAGATGCAGACAAGTGAAGTGGTTGGGGTTGGATTTATATGAAGCTTCTACAGAGGGGAAAAAATAGTTTCTTGTTGGAAGAAGGGTTCGCTGGGGTCAAGAAGACGCTCAATATGAGTTATGCATCTTGCTCAACTTTATTAGTTTCTAACACTACTTATATAGAACCGATACACATGCACATTCGTAAAGCAGAAATATAATTGGTTAGTAGTCTCTAAATGCGCGCGGTTCTCACACCCCTAATTATCATGACTAAAATAAGCATTCTATCCATGTAGCTAATTGTGTTGCTGTGCTTCAGCCTTGTAGTTTGTTACTCCCTATTTTCCCATACCGCTCCCTCTCTTTCTTGGCCCTGCACCTGCTTTCCCAGCAGCTGTAGCTTGTTACAGCCACGGCCTGTTGGCACAACATAATTACTTGGTCTCAGGATTCAAGAATAGCTCAAGGCTACCTTTCTTGTTAACTTCAGCACAGCAACTTCAGCACAGTTCTGATTACAGGCCAATTCTAATACCAGGCCTGGATTGTGCAGATCTTCAGAGATTCTAAGGCCACGCTTCTGCAGCCATTCTTCTACAGTTTCTCTTTTAGTTGCTATCTAGATTGAAGACTATTAGTAATGTCCAGCTGTTGATTTCTGTATGTGTTTTGAGGATTCTGAGGGGCCTGCCTGCTCCTCAAAGTTCATGTCAGACAGTGACCTTAAGCTTTCCCTTCTCTTTTATGATATGTAGCCACGCTCCAGCAGTACTGTCAATCATTTTAATCTGTGACTTGCTTTGTATTCTTACTACCAAAATAACAGGTTCCTTTTGAAGATCGTGTGTGTGTGTGTGTATATATATATATATATGAGCTATCCAGAATTTTGTAAACCTAATCTATCAGTATAAAGACAGTTGTTATTCTAAAACGAGCTCAGTAAGAAGACTACAAGAGGATGTGATTCAACATACTCTTAAAGTGTATCTCAAAAGAGCTTTCAGATATTTGTATTCATTTAATTGTATTTGTATAGTGAAGAAACAGAACAAAGAACAATCTAATACGAAGTCCTGCCTTCAGTCACCAGAGTAATATTTGCAGTCATACTATGGCTCTTAGATCACAACAGATTTCTTTGGGTTTTGTTAGAAAAAAACACCTGATTGGAGTGTGTGCTTGTGTATTGTTCAAGGAAGAACAATACCTGAGCCTTTTTTATGTGTTAGGAAACAGAAATCCTCATGAACAGCTGCTGATAGTTGAAGGTGCTCAGCTGAGAAAGATGACGAGAGGTTCATCATCTGCGCAGATGCCTGCTGGTGGCAGGCAAAATTTCATACCTTTGGGTTCAATCTAAATACAGGCCTAATTGTATAATAAAATAAGTTAAAGGCGTATTTCATGTTCTTAGAACTTTCTTCATGCTAATTTAACTGTTTCTTTAGGGCATGGTTGGACAACTGCAGCAGGAGCTTGCTGATGCACCTAAAAAGCAATCTATGCCAGAAGCTTCACTTGAAGTTACTACACGCTACCACAGTGACCTGGAGAGAGACAAGCTGCACTTGCAAAAGGAGTTGGAAAAAAAGTTGAAAACTAAGGTTCTTAATGTCTGTAACTATATGAAGAAATCTGACTGTAGCTGCTGAAAGTAGGAGCAAATGTTGTACTTTTGCACCACGTTTTGCAGTGTTCTTATGAAAACTGAAGTATAGAGGGAACCAGAGGAGCTTGGCAGGAAAGCTGTAGGGTGATTTTGTGTGTGCGTGGACACGTCATCTTGTTCCCCAAAGTTGTAACTTCATCCTGTCACTACTAGAGTATTCCTTCTTCCCACCAGCTCCAGCTGCTGTTCTTGGTTATGGTTCCTAAGGTGTGTTTTACACTCCACATCAACCTTGGCCATAGGTCTTGGACGGGTGGAGGAGAGCTTAGGCCTGTTTCTGTGTGAGTTACTGCATTCTCCTGCACTCTTGTCTTTTCCGGCCACCTTGCTTTTTCTTCTGCCACTGTTGCTTTCACAGATGCAGAAGCAGAACATGCTGGCTCTGACATCCAAGGACTTGCACAGCACGTGGGAGGAGCACTTGAAGTCACGATCCCACCTTGGAAGAGCACATTGCTCATCTTGACAAGGAAAAGGCTGAACTGCTGGAACAGGTGAGCCCAGAAAATTCTCTGGGCACCGAGCCAATACCCAGGAGAACCACATGCACCTTCTGGTCAGGTTCTTACATACTCATTGTTTTCTGTTATCCCTGCCATTCAGGCTGTGAGTACCTTATCGTTTGGGGGTCATGGAGGAAGCAAATAAAAGCTAGATGGGTATCTTTGTGTAAGTTCTGGAGTGGCTCTGTTGGGAAGAGTTCCCAGTTACTCCCTCTCGGAAGAGAGGGGAGTAACGCAGCCATCACTCGGAAAAACTCTGTGCAGTTGGCCTTGCCCAAGGTCACCCCCTGAAGCCTGTCTCAGGCACGAGTTGAGCAGGAGGCAGGTGGGGGTTTGCTTTTCAGAATGGTGTCTTTGCTTCCCAGGGCACAATGCAGTGTGAGGTGATGCAGAAAAAATGAATGCAGTAACTAATTGCTTACTAGTAGCTGACTCAGTCCGTCTTTCCTGGTCTTGGAGACCCAGAAGCAGAGTTCCCAGAAGTGCTTTTGAGGTTGCTCTGGGTGATAGATTCTAGTTTTTAGTTTTGCATCCTTTCTGGCTAATAATAAACAAATAGTGCCCGTTTTGCCCATAATACTATATCCACAGGACCCATCAGCACCCTCTTATCTTCAAAGCCTGAAACTGAATTTCAGCCCAGCCAGCTACCAAGTCCCTGCCAACTAAAACTGGGTAATCACGGGGGGGAGGGTAATACCATTCTGAAACATTTAATATTGCACAGGAACTGTAGAGTCTCCTGGTCTTGGCTGGGGAGTGACCTGTAAAAAACCCAAGTTTTTGTGGCTGAGCATGCATGCACTTGAAAAAACACTGGAGAAGAAATACTTCCTCCTGGAAAGAGCGGAGATGGATTGTGTTTACTCTGTATTGCCACCTTGTAAATAAAATCCTGCCTTTCTTCTAATGTCTGGAAGAAAACAAATACACTCAATTAAAAAATGCATTTTGCTCTCCATTCCCCCATTAAATGGTCAGACTGATTACAGAGGTACTCTTGAAATGGCTGCTGCTCATAGACATTTCCCAAAACTCATAGAATTCAGGTTTTGCAACCTGAATTTACTTGGATGTGTTTTCAGCAAAAGTCTTTTTTCAGTCTTTTAAAAAAAAATATTATTATTATTATTATTATAATTATTATAGTTCTTCCTTCTAGAGATCACATCTGCAATAACGGAATGCTGCTGATACACTGAGCATCAACTAAGGAAAGTGACTGTACATCAGCCACTTTGGTCGGCGAGAACACTGCCAGAGCAAACAGGCTTGATAAAGCTGTGAAGGCTCATTCCGGAAAGGAAAATGAAGGTTCTAGGAGCTGTACCATTATTAGCGATGAAGAAAAAGAAGGTGTTTCAAAGGGCTGAATCTCCTCCCTAAAAAGTGGTACCAGATTCCTGTCCTGTTGTAATCAATATTTTCAGCGCTAATCACAGTGAAGTGTGTCCCTCTCTCTGATTGAGGTTTTCTTTGCCATCTCTCCCATGTTTCACAAACTCATTGGCAAGAGGCAGTTTCTAATAGGAAGTAGTGTGCTGGCAAGGTGTTCCATGAGTCAAACCATCTAGGGTATACTGGACTGTGACATCACCCCAAAACCATATGGTACTTATAGGAAGGTTTCACCACGCTGAACTACTTCGTGCCATCACCGCAGCAGTACAACACGGAGGACGGTTCCCAACTTATCTATACCAAAGGCACAACCTGTCTTCTGATTTCTGGACCATGTTTCCATACCCTCAGTGCGCGTTTGTGTTCTTTTGTGGCAGTGCCAGCTCGGCCACGTTTACTGGAAAGTAACTTTCTGACCCTGTCCTGGCAAGGCAGGTAACTAGATGATGCCTACAGGCCCCCCCCCGCCCCCCTCCCGCTATATTAACCCTTGCTGTTCGTTCCTTTGGCATCCATTTGCCTAGGGCTAACGATGGCACACAAGCAGGACTGCTCAACAAACTAGGAGGCGAATTGCTCGCAGAGCTGTTTTGGCCATAACTCCCTGACGAGATGCCCTTGCCCTGAACGACAAGCGCTTTCCCAGTTTGAGCCATTTTCTTTTAAAACCAACTAGACCGAGCCCCCCAGCGTGCTCGCAGCGCGGGCCCCGCCGGGGCCAGCGGGGAGCTGCTGCTGCCCGGTACGCCGGCACCCCCCCGGGCTTCCCGACAGCGGCCCGAGTGCTCTGCGGCCGCCACCCGCCGGGCCTCTCGCTGCCCCCGGCCCCGCTCGGCAGCGCCGCGGCCGGGCACCGCCGGGCACCGCGGGGCAGGAAGTGACGTCACTCGCGCTGGACACGCGCCGGAGCAGACCCCGCCCCCGCCAGCAGAGCCCGCGCTGAGGGAGGCGCTGTCCGCCGCTGCCGCGCTGAGGAGCAGCCTGTGCGCTCGGCTTCCCGCCCTCCGGTGGTTCGCTCCGTAGACAGCCGTACCGGGCCGCTGCCCGGGGCCCCGATCCCCCGTCCCTGCCCCGGGGGCCCCCCGATCCCCCGATGCCCAGCCCCGGGCCCCCCGATCCCCCGGCCCTGCCCGGGGCCTGCCGCAGCCCGCCGCGTGCCTCCCGCTGTCTCTTCCCTGAGGCGGGACCGTGCCGCGGAATGAAGAGATTTTTCGGGTTCGGGAGGAAGAAGGGGCGGCCGGCAGCGTCCGGCAGCGCCGCCAAGCCCTTCCCCACCGGTGCCTACGAGCTCCGGCTGAAGGACCTGGGCAAGCTGCACCGTGCGGCCGCCCGTGGCGACCTGGGTCAGGTGCGGCAGAGACTGAAGAAATACGGCATCGACGAGCGGGACACGGCGGAGCGGTAAGCGGCGGGGGGCAGCAGCGCCGGGCCGTGCTGGGGCGGGGTGTGGGGGGGTTGCGGGCAGCGCTGGCACCCGCAGGTGCAGCTGCAGCCACCGGCAGCTCAAGGGCGCTGGGAGCCAACGGCAGCATCGCTGCGGGGAGCCTCAGCCTGGGCGGGGAGCCAGGGCTGTGCTGCCAGGAGCCCTTGGAGTCGGCCGAGCATCCCCCGTCTTGTCCCGGTCTTGCCCCGGCCCCCTCCGTGCCCTCGTTCCCGGGGGTGTTGCCTTGCCTGGGGGCGCAGGAGCGGCAGGGGGCCGGCAGCAGCTTGGCCAGGGCGGGTTGCAGAAGGAGCCTCAGGGCCATTCTCCAGGCAGGCTTGGAAGGCAGAGTGCATGCACCTCGGAGGCCTCAGCGTGTGGGGTTAGTAGTTGAGCTGAGCAAGCTGCACTGCATCAGCTGGGAGGAAAAGAGGGGTAAGCACTGCGTTTAGGAAAGGGTAAATGTGCTGTGTATTGGTGCTGTGTGGACGGTTGCCTGATGTGCCTTTTGTGACTGTGATGTTGCAGCCAAAAGCAACATCAGTCTGATTTTAGGTGGCAGTTACTTTGCTGTTTGCTCTGTGGCCTTGGTACAGCTAATTAGTGCCTTGGATTGGAAAATCTGGGCAGTGCCATGCAGAGGAAGCTGCTGCTTCTGGCAGGTCTTAGGATGTGTGCTTTTGAGTCAAGCACAGCAAGTACTTGGCAGTTGTATCTTAGGGAGAAGCCCTGGGCTGCAGCATAGCTCCTCATGGTCCGCTGTAAGCCTAAGGGAATCAGCTGAAGTTTTTGGGTCTTGGATGTGTCGAGCTGTTAATGCCTTTTCTGAAAAGACTGAGTCAAAACATCCATGACATTCAGAGGAGACGCTGGTTTAATCAGAGTACTTCAGCATCCTGGGCTGTCTTTTCTGAAGACTGGACTTTTGCCAGCCAGCTAGCTTATTGCCCTGAAAACACCTGAAACTGTCTAGATTTGTAGGAAGGCAATGAAGAGTGCAGTCAATCAGCATGTGGACTGTGTGCCTGAGTGTTGCCAGCCAGTGTTTGTTTATGCAGCTGGAGGTGGGGGATGCCATTTAAGGTGGCTTGAGTGCACTTTTGTGCATAATTCAGCTGCCAGAGTCAAGGTGCCCGATGGCATTTATGGAAATAGTTCGGAACGTTTTTCTCTTTTTCTTCTTACTGCTTACTGATTCAGTCAGCAGTCAGTCACCAGCTCTTAGCAGACCCTGGTATGAAATTTCACTAGTTTTTGCGTTTCAAGTTCATATAGTCTAGAAAGCTTTTTTTCCTCTGAAGGGTTTCCTTCTGTGTGCCAGGCAATTAGCAGTGTTATAACAGGACAAATACAGTCACAAACTGTAAAAAAACAAGCCGGGGGTGGGGGGGGAGACGGAGGGAAGAAAGAAAAGGCAGCACACTATGATGAGCACTGTGGTGGTTTTGCCATGATAATGCCCAGTGCTGAAAAGCGCGGCTGAGAGCAATTCGGTGGACAGAGCCTGCCTGCTTGCTGCAGCCACTGCCCTCTGTACCAGCCATGGGGGTTGCAAGGCCACCTGTGCCCTCTTAGTGCTTGTGGGTGTGATGTGTGTTGTGAGTGACCACCGGATGCAGTTGCGTTTCAGGGCTTCGTGTTGGAAGACTTGGTATCATTGGAAACAGAGGTGAAGAATAGGAAATAATGCAAAGTAATGGCAAAAATGTGTGCACTGGTTGTATGAATATCTCGGTTTTGCTGCTCAGGATTTCCAAAAGCAAAATCCTGCACCAGGAACATGGCAAGGATCACACCAACAGGTTCCTTCCATGAAGTGGGTCCTGTAGCCCATAAGACCTCCCGAAAGTGTGCTTGATACAGCATCAGTTAGGAGCAGGCAGCTTTCAGAGGTGGTCTAGCCAAACCTTCAGCCTCACTGACAGAGACGGGCAAAAGTCAGCACAGAGTTGGAAGCACTGCAGGCACAATGCCAGCTAGTCATGGATCCTGGGTCAGAGCTCATCGCTAAGGGAGATTTACCCTGTCAGCTGCCTGTCAGACTGAACTCCAGCGCTTTCATTGCTTGGCTTGTAGCTGCTGGGTTGTCGGCTCAAGGGCCATTCAAAGTGCGTACTGCCAACCTGCTGTTTCCCAGTGGGGTTGTTTCGTGGCTGCTCAGCATCAGCAGTTCTCTTCTACTCTGTAGGTGATCAGCGTAGCAGCAGCAGGAGCAGGAACAGAATCTGGGCAGTGTCCCCAGGGCTGGGTGGCAGAAGAACTTCGGTGTTACTGGAGGCCTCTTGCAGGGACAGGCAACCCTGAACACTGGTGTTCTCTGCCAGCCTGTTCCCTGAAGTGGATCTTCTGTGGAGCACAGCAGGCCTTGCTCCAAGCAGAGCCGTCTCCTGTTGACAGACTGAGAGGCTTGAGGACAGCAACAAGTCCACAAGTTTTCTGAAGGCTTTTCTGTTTGCAGAGCTGATAGTGACTACTTCACGTCTGTCATGCTTCCTAGTGGTTGGTAGTAGCAGCTTTCAGATGATTGTGGACTCCTTCATAACCAGTCCTGGTTAGCTTTCAGATAATCTCAGCCAGTCATTTCTTCAGAGATGAAGGATCCTGCATGTTTACATGGGAATTTCTCAAAAGTGGTGGTAGTTGCTCTTGAGCTACTCCTCTGTCAATGCTCCAGTCTGTTCCCTGTCTGTAGCAAGACATTACAAATTCTTTGAAGTTTTCTGTATTTCTCTCATCCTCATCTTTGTTGCAGTGGAGGAGGATGTCAGCTGCCCTGTAACAAGTATCTGCATTACAGATTACTGTGTTTCTGCATCACCTGCCACTGCATTTGTGTACCTCTCCCTTTCCATTCCCACTTAGCCAGGGAGCTGTTGTGCTCCTGTCTCAGCAAGGTACCAAAACAATTGCAAGGCTAGTTGAGCTTTCCTAAATACAGAGAAGGACCTACCTACAGCGATGTGGTTCAGAACCAGTGCTGGTGTTCCCCTCGGTTCTTGAGGAACTGTGGGATTGTTACTGCATC
>NW_027660235.1:0-62500 GCF_963210335.1 Falco punctatus
AAGTGGTTCTACCTGCTTTCTGGGCTGAGATGGGGAATCGCTGACTTTTGGAGTCGGCTGGTGACAAAATGTTCCAAAGACACCCCATGCACAACTCCCCCGGGGAAGGTGCCAGAAAGGAGTTCTGTTGGTAGTTCTGACACTGCCCCGGTAGCCAGATGAAAGACACAAAAAAGTGGTTCTACCTGCTTTCTGGGCTGAGATGGGGAATCGTTGACTTTTGGAGTCGGCTGGTGACAAAATGTTCCAAACACACCCCATGCACAACTCCCCCGGGGAAGGTGCCAGAAAGGAGTTCTGTTGCTTGTTCTGACACTGCCCCTGTAGCCAGATGAAAGACACCACAAAAGTTGTTCTACTTGCTTTCCTGGCTGAAATGGGGAATCGCTGACTTTTGGACTCGGCTGGTTAGAAATTGTTCCAAACACACCCCATGCACAACTCCCCTGGGGAAGGTGTCAGAAAGGAGTTCGGTTGGTAGTTCTTACACTGCCCCGGTAGCCAGATGAAAGACACCACAAAAGTGGTTCTACCTGCTTTCTGGGCTGAGATGGGGAATCGCTGACTTTTGGAGTCGGCTGGTGACAAAGTGTTCCAAACACACCCCATGCTCAAGTCCACCGGGGAAGGTGCCAGAAAGGAGTTCTGTTGCTTGTTCTGACACTGCCCCGGTAGCCAGATGAAAGACACCACAAAAGTGGTTCTACCTGCTTTCTGGGCTGAGATGGGGAACCGCTGACTTTTGGAGTCGGCTGCTGACAAAATGTTCCAAACACACCCCATGCACAACTCCCCCGGGGAAGGTGCCAGAAAGGAGTTCTCTTGCTCGTTCTTCCACTGCCCCGGTAGCCAGATGAAAGACACCACAAAAGTGGTTCTACCTGCTTTCTGGGCTGAGATGGGGAATCGCTGACTTTTGGAGTCGGCTGGTGACAAAGTGTTCCAAAGACACCCCATGCACAACTCCCCCGGGGAAGGTGCCAGAAAGGAGTTCTGTAAGTAGTTCTGACACTGCCCCGGTAGCCAGATGAAAGACACCACAAAAGTGGTTCTACCTGCTTTTTGGGCTGAGATGGGGAATCGCTGACTTTTGGAGTCGGCTGGTGACAAAGTGTTGCAAACACACCCCATACACAACTCCCCCGGGGAAGGTGCCAGAAAGGAGTTCTGTTGCTTGTTCTGACACTGCCCCGGTTGCCAGATGAAAGACGCCATAAAAGTGGTTCTACCTGCTTTCTGGGCTGAGATGGGGAATCGCTGACTTTTGGAGTCGGCTGGTGACAAAATGTTCCAAAAACACCCCATGCACAACTCCACCGGGGAAGGTGCCAGAAAGGAGTTCTGTTGGTAGTTCTGACACTGCCCCGGAAGCCAGATGAAAGACACCACAAAAGTGGTTCTACCTGCTTTCTGGGCTGAGATGGGGAATCGCTGACTTTTGGAGTCGGCTGGTGACAAAATGTTCCAAAAACACCCCATGCACAACTCCCCCGGGGAAGGTGCCAGAAAGGAGTTCTGTTGCTTGTTCTGACACAGCCCCGGTAGCCAGCTGAAAGACACAAAAAAGTGGTTCTACCTGCTTTCTGGGCTGAGATGGGGAATCGCTGACTTTTGGAGTCGGCTGGTGACAAAGTGTTCCAAAGACACGCCATGCACAACTCCCCCGGGGAAGGTGCCAGAAAGGAGTTCTGTTGCTTGTTCTGACACTGCCCCGGTAGCCAGATGAAAGACACCACAAAAGTGGTTCTACCTGCTTTCTGGGCTAAGATGGGGAATCGCTGACTTTTGGAGTCGGCTGGTGACAAAATGTTCCAAACACACGCCATGCACAACTCCCCCGGGGAAGGTGCCAGAAAGGAGTTCTGTTGCTTGTTCTGACACTGCCCCTGTAGCCAGATGAAAGACACCACAAAAGTGGTTCTACCTGCTTTCTGGGCTGAGATGGGGAATCGCTGACTTTTGGAGTCGGCTGGTGACAAAATGTTCCAAAGACACCCCATGCACAACTCCCCCGGGGAAGGTGCCAGAAAGGAGTTCTGTTGCTTGTTCTGACACAGCCCCGGTAGCCAGCTGAAAGACACAAAAAAGTGGTTCTACCTGCTTTCTGGGCTGAGATGGGGAATCGCTGACTTTTGGAGTCGGCTGGTGACAAAATGTTCCAAAGACACGCCATGCACAACTCCCCCGGGGAAGGTGCCAGAAAGGAGTTCTGTTGCTTGTTCTGACACTGCCCCGGTAGCCAGATGAAAGACACCACAAAAGTGGTTCTACCTGCTTTCTGGGCTAAGATGGGGAATCGCTGACTTTTGGAGTCGGCTGGTGACAAAATGTTCCAAACACACGCCATGCACAACTCCCCCGGGGAAGGTGCCAGAAAGGAGTTCTGTTGCTTGTTCTGACACTGCCCCTGTAGCCAGATGAAAGACACCACAAAAGTGGTTCTACCTGCTTTCTGGGCTGAGATGGGGAATCGCTGACTTTTGGAGTCGGCTGGTGACAAAATGTTCCAAAGACACCCCATGCACAACTCCCCCGGGGAAGGTGCCAGAAAGGAGTTCTGTTGCTTGTTCTTACACTGCCCCGGTAGCCAGCTGAAAGACACCACAAAAGTGGTTCTACCTGCTTTCTGGGCTGAGATGGGGAATCGCTGACTTTTGGAGTCGGCTGGTGACAAAATGTTCCAAAGACACCCCATGCACAACTCCCCCGGGGAAGGTGCCAGAAAGGAATTCTGTTGCTTGTTCTGACACTGCCCCGGTAGCCAGATGAAAGACACCACAAAAGTGGTTCTACCTGCTTTCTGGGCTGAGATGGGGAATCGCTGACTTTTGGAGTCGGCTGGTGACAAAGTGTTCCAAAGACACCCCATGCACAACTCCCCCGGGGAAGGTGCCAGAAAGGAGTTCTGTTGGTAGTTCTGACACTGCCCCGGTAGCCAGATGAAAGACACCACAAAAATGGTTCTACCTGCTTTCAGGGCTGAGATGGGGAATCACTGACTTTTGGAGTCGGCTGGTGACAAAATGTTCCAAACACACGCCATGCACAACTCCCCCGGGGAAGGTGCCAGAAAGGAGTTCTGTTGCTTGTTCTGACACTGCCCCGGTAGCCAGATGAAAGACGCCATAAAAGTGGTTCTACCTGCTTTCTGGGCTGAGATGGGGAATCGCTGACTTTTGGAGTCGGCTGGTGACAAAGTGTTCCAAACACACCCCATGCACAACTCCCCCGGGGAAGGTGCCAGAAAGGAGTTCTCTTGCTCGTTCTTCCACTGCCCCGGTAGCCAGATGAAAGACACCACAAAAGTGGTTCTACCTGCTTTCTGGGCTGAGATGGGGAATCGCTGACTTTTGGAGTCGGCTGGTGACAAAGTGTTCCAAACACACCCCATGCACAACTCCCCCGGGGAAGGTGCCTGAAAGGAGTTCTGTAAGTAGTTCTGACACTGCCCCGGTAGCCAGATGAAAGACACCACAAAAGTGGTTCTACCTGCTTTTTGGGCTGAGATGGGGAATCGCTGACTTTTGGAGTCGGCTGGTGACAAAGTGTTGCAAACACACCCCATGCACAACTCCCCCGGGGAAGGTGCCAGAAAGGAGTTCTGTTGCTTGTTCTGACACTGCCCCGGTTGCCAGATGAAAGACACCACAAAAGTGGTTCTACCTGCTTTCTGGGCTGAGATGGGGAATCGCTGACTTTTGGAGTCGGCTGGTGACAAAATGTTCCAAAAACACCCCATGCACAACTCCACCGGGGAAGGTGCCAGAAAGGAGTTCTGTTGGTAGTTCTGACACTGCCCCGGAAGCCAGATGAAAGACACCACAAAAGTGGTTCTACCTGCTTTCTGGGCTGAGATGGGGAATCGCTGACTTTTGGAGTCGGCTGGTGACAAAATGTTACAAAAACACCCCATGCACAACTCCCCCGGGGAAGGTGCCAGAAAGGAGTTCTGTTGCTTGTTCTGACACAGCCCCGGTAGCCAGCTGAAAGACACAAAAAAGTGGTTCTACCTGCTTTCTGGGCTGAGATGGGGAATCGCTGACTTTTGGAGTCGGCTGGTGACAAAATGTTCCAAAGACACGCCATGCACAACTCCCCCGGGGAAGGTGCCAGAAAGGAGTTCTGTTGCTTGTTCTGACACTGCCCCGGTAGCCAGATGAAAGACACCACAAAAGTGGTTCTACCTGCTTTCTGGGCTGAGATGGGGAATCGCTGACTTTTGGAGTCGGCTGGTGACAAAATGTTCCAAAAACACCCCATGCACAACTCCCCCGGGGAAGGTGCCAGAAAGGAGTTCTGTTGCTTGTTCTGACACTGCCCCGGTAGCCAGATGAAAGACACCATAAAAGTGGTTCTACCTGCTTTCTGGGCTGAGATGGGGAATCGCTGACTTTTGGAGTCGGCTGGTGACAAAATGTTCCAAAGACACGCCATGCACAACTCCACCGGGGAAGGTGCCAGAAAGGAGTTCTGTTGCTTGTTCTGACACTGCCCCGGTAGCCAGATGAAAGACACCACAAAAGTGGTTCTACCTGTTTTCTGGGCTGAGATCGGGAATCGCTGACTTTTGGAGTCGGCTGGTGACAAAATGTTCCAAAGACACCCCATGCACTACTCCCCCGGGGAAGGTGCCAGAAAGGAGTTCTGTTGCTTGTTCTGACACTGCCCCGGTAGCCAGATGAAAGACACCACAAAAGTGGTTCTACCTGCTTTCTGGGCTGAGATGGGGAATCGCTGACTTTTGGAGTCGGCTGGTGACAAAATGTTCCAAACACACCCCATGCACAACTCCCCCGGGGAAGGTGCCAGAAAGGAGTTCTGTTGGTAGTTCTGACACTGCCCCGGTAGCCAGCTGAAAGACACCACAAAAGTGGTTCTACCTGCTTTCAGGGCTGAGATGAGCAATCGTAGACTTTTGGAGTCGGCTGGTGACAAAATGTACCAAAGACACCCCATGCACAACTCCCCCGGGGAAGGTGCCAGAAAGGAGTTCTGTTGCTTGTTCTGACACTGCCCCGGTAGCCAGATGAAAGACACCACAAAAGTGGTTCTACCTGCTTTCTGGGCTGAGATGGGGAATCACTGACTTTTGGAGTCGGCTGTTGACAAAATGTTCCAATGACACCCCATGCACAACTCCCCCGGGGAAGGTGCCAGAAAGGAGTTCTGTTGCTTGTTCTGACACTGCCCCGGTAGCCAGATGAAAGACACCACAAAAGTGGTTCTACCTGCTTTCTGGGCTGAGATGGGGAATCGCTGACTTTTGGAGTCGGCTGGTGACAAAATGTTCCAAAGACACCCCATGCACAACTCCCCCGGGGAAGGTGCCAGAAAGGAGTTCTGTTGCTTGTTCTGACACTGCCCCGGTAGCCAGATGAAAGACACCACAAAAGTGGTTCTACCTGCTTTCTGGGCTGAGATGGGGAATCGCTGACTTTTGGAGTCGGCTGGTGACAAAATGTTCCAAACACACCCCATGCACAACTCCACCGGGGAAGGTGCCAGAAAGGAGTTCTGTTGCTTGTTCTGACACTGCCCCGGTAGCCAGATGAAAGACACCACAAAAATGGTTCTACCTGCTTTCTGTGCTGAGATGGGGAATCGCTGACTTTTGGAGTCGGCTGGTGACAAAATGTTCCAAAGACACCCCATGCACAACTCCCCCGGGGAAGGTGCCAGAAAGGAGTTCTGTTGCTTGTTCTGACACTGCCCCTGTAGCCAGATGAAAGACACAAAAAAGTGGTTCTACCTGCTTTCTGGGCTGAGATGGGGAATCGTTGACTTTTGGAGTCGGCTGGTGACAAAATGTTCCAAAGACACGCCATGCACAACTCCCCCGGGGAAGGTGCCAGCAAGGAGTTCTCTTGCTTGTTCTGACACTGCCCCGGTAGCCAGATGAAAGACACCACAAAAGTGGTTTTACCTGCTTTCTCTGCTGAGATGAGCAATCGTAGACTTTTGGAGTCGGCTGGTGACAAAATGTTCCAAAGACACCCCATGCACAACTCCCCTGGGGAAGGTGCCAGAAAGGAGTTCTGTTGGTAGTTCTGACACTGCCCCGGTAGCCAGATGAAAGACACCACAAAAGTGGTTCTACCTGCTTTCTGGGCTGAGATGGGGAATCTCTGACTTTTGGAGTCGGCTGGTGACAAAGTGTTCCAAACACACCCCATGCACAACTCCCCCGGGGAAGGTGCCAGAAAGGAGTTCTGTTGCTTGTTCTGACACTGCCCCGGTAGCCAGATGAAAGACACCACAAAAGTGGTTCTACCTGCTTTCTGGGCTGAGATGGGGAATCGCTGACTTTTGGAGTCGGCTGGTGACAAAATGTTCCAAAGACACGCCATGCACAACTCCCCCGGGGAAGGTGCCAGAAAGGAGTTCTGTTGCTTGTTCTGACACTGCCCCGGTAGCCAGATGAAAGACACCACAAAAGTGGTTCTACCTGCTTTCTGGGCTGAGATGGGGAATCGTTGACTTTTGGAGTCGGCTGTTGACAAAATGTTCCAAAGACACCCCATGCACAACTCCCCCGGGGAAGGTGCCCAAAAGGAGTTCTGTTGCTTGTTCTTACACTGCCCCGGTAGCCAGATGAAAGACACCACAAAAGTGGTTCTACCTGCTTTCTGTGCTGAGATGGGGAATCGCTGACTTTTGTACTCAGCCGGAGACAAAACTGTTCCAAGACACACCCCATGCACATCTCCATGGGGAACGTGCCAGGAAGAAATTCTATTGGTAGTTCTTACACTGCCCCGGTAGCCATCTGAAAGACACCACAAAAGTTGGGCTACCTGCCTTCTGGAATGAGATGGGGAACCGCTGACTTTTGTACTCGGCCCGAGGCATACTGTTCCAAGGCACAACCTTGAGATTCTGTTAGTTTGCCAAAGTAACATGGTCCTCCTTGTGCCCTTGCAGGTACAGGTGGCCAGGCACCATCTCCAGAAATGAGGAATACTCCCTGAGGCAACATCTTTGCTTTTTCATTTGTCTCACCAGACCATGAAACAGGCCATGTCCAATCCTTACAGTAACTGGTGATGTTATAATTCCAGGGGGACCCAGGGGCAATCCAAGTATTATTATTTCTTGGTTTGTGGATCCTAAAATTACCTGAGTCAATGTCTTTCTTGTAAAACCCAAAAATTAAACATTAGTTTCCCGGCATAGATCCTTAAGATGTCAAGCTCCTGAGGTTCCATGCCGGTAACATTCAGGCCCTGTGCAATTTGGAACGCTTGAGCCCCCCAGGGGTTCCTTGGAATACCAAGTGATTTGCACCAATCGGCTTGCACAGATCCACTGATGGTGGTGCAAAAGTAATTTGCTGCTTGGTCTAGGTAGTCGGAGTATATTTTACCTGTTGTCCAGTGCCAAAACTCCTTCATATGGTTTAAAGGGACCCAAATCAAACAGGTACGAAATGGGTCAGATGGGGTAGCTAACAATAAGCAAAATGAATCTTGCCCTGTCTTGTTGGCCCAGGTAACCCACATGTTCATTTGTGGTTGGACAGGAACCCGTGCTGTTCCTTGCGAGGGCATGCTGATGATTTCTATCAGCCCTACAATCAGATCAAACAATTTCATTATCTCGCAATCTTGTTCCCAACTGGCAAAACAAGCACCACAAGCCAACAGCTTGTGTTTTCTTTGTAGCTAAAACAACAGTTAAGTTTTCTGTCAAGGCCCACCAAGAGAGAGCTTCTATTCTGCTGTCAATACTTTCTGGCATCCATATTTCTGGAAAATGTTGATTTGGCTTAGGGTTCAAAAATTCCCTACAAGTATTTTCAAAGTAATATTAGCAAAGCTTTTTTGACAATCTAAATACAAAGCATAATCTTTTCGCAAGTGGCTACAACCTATAACAAAATTCTGTCTACAGTTACCACAACTTAATATTATTGCTGCTCATTCACTATAGCTTCCACAAACAGCATTCTTCCTATTACAAATTTTTTTCAACACAGCATTACAAGCTTGTGACCCAAATGATTGTCTTCTCGCTGCTGTCAACAGCACGTCTTCTATGGTGGATGGGACTGGCCCAATTTCTGCACACAGTTATTTAAAGACTGGTTGGAGATAAAGCTGTCACCTATATTTTCTCCGTTCTTCTGGAGTTGACATGCAGGGCAGACAAATCTGCTATAGACCCATAGAGGTCTTTTATCTGTGGAAACACAAAAATATCCTCTACTGATGAACAACACTGGACTGGGTCCTTTCCAGTTGCCTGTAGTCATGTTCTTATAATAAACCTATAACCCAGGAATGGCCTGTGTTTGACTTCCCTGAATAGCCTGATGATGTATAACGATGGGGACCCTTCTGTTTCCTCTCTCAGGGACAAATAATTCAATATAAACAACACCTTGTTTTATCGCTTGGATGCATCAGTCTTTTCTGGCGTCTTTCATGTCACTTAGCTGTTGTCCATGCGGCATCACACTCCCTTTCATTGGTCCCGGAGTGGCACCCACACGCTGCTCCCCCCTTGTGCAGGCATCCTGCTTTCTGTCTTCTTTCTGTCCAGCTCTCTTATCTCTCTGCGAATGCAGTTTCTTTGTCTCTCTTGGCCTTGCATATGTCCTTCACAACACCTGCAGCTTGTTACAGCTGCGGCCTGCTCTGCCTGCTATTACAACAAAGTTACTTGGTCTCAATTGCTCATATATCCGTTGTCTTCCAGCCACTCCACAAATCCCCCTTTTTGTTTTTGAGTGATCCAGACCCCTTTTATCATTCAGTTCATCATTCTCATAAAACAATTCCATACACAGCCCAATATCATTAAAAAGATTACAGTGGCAATTAATACCATTATCCTGTGCAGAAACAAATCTTTTAACCATCCAGTAATTCCTAAACTCTGTAGCCAGTCCATTAACCCGTTCTCAATCTTTATGGCTTGCACTTTTTTTTTTAATTCAGCAAGCTGCTTATGAATAGAGTTTGAGCGATCAGTCAAATTCATACAACACTTCCCTTAGTGCTGTTCACTATAGGCTATTGTCTACTGTTCATGCTGTTTCTTTACCTTCTAGAGGTGACACCACATTCCTCCTTTGTTTCTGTCTCATCCTAGTTTCTTCTCATACTCCCTTAAAGTTATTTAACTCTTTGCTGCAGGATCTCAGCTGCACATCATCAAAGCACAGCCAAAGCTGCACATTATCAATGTTAAAACAACCCACTGTCTCTTTTCTGTACAGTTCTACAATTTCCCCTTTTTGTTTTTGAACAGCTAGTACCAGGTTTGTCATGTTCTGCAGGGCCCTTGCAAACATGACAGCAACCAAGGCAATAGCAAACGAACAATACTGCCAATTGAGTGAATGGATGCCAAAAAGGCTGATGTTTTCTCAGATTTTGATAACATGTTGCTGCAATACCATCAAAATCCTCAGAGCCATGTCCTTGAGCCAACAACAAAAAGCCAATACTTGCTCTGGTTTTGTATGTCATAGTGGCAAATTTGACTCAGATACTTAACTACATAACAAACAAGGCATTTAACTCTTTAATGCTTTCTCTGCTGTTACTTCGAGTAAGAGAAGAACCGCTGCAATACGTTCCCATCAGTTCCATAAATCAACTAAATCATTAGACGCTTCATCCAAAGTTGTATTGCATTTGAGTGCATTATGCGGCGAATGAAGAGACGTGACACAGCTTGATGCAAGCAAGTTGTCCGTTTATTAGTGATTTTCTTACAATTATATACGTTTCTATCTTCTACATATTACACTGATTGGTTAAATCTTAAGCGTAAAAACCACTGGTTGGTTGACATTTAAGGCACACCGTTAAAACAATAGGAACTGATTAGTTTACCTTGTCTTAGCAACAATTTCTATTCTAAGATTAGGGGGTTTCTTCCTACATGACTTAATTAATAAAGTTCCTTATCGGCACTATCCGTTCCCTTATCTGGCTTCTTGTTCCTCTTTGTCCATCTGGTTGCCATCTCAACTGCAACGGCTCAAGAGTCTGCAGTTAGCTTGCTCCTTTGTTCCCAGGGCTTGTGCCCTACAAATTCTAACATGTCTCTATTCATCAGGCTAACAGTACTTGGGCTCTTGTCCTTGAGGCCTTGTCCTGCAGCATTATGCTTATCAACATGTTCACGTGTTGATTTATGTGGGTGTCATGGTCCCATCATAGCCTCCTACTACACTAGCATCTACATAAAGACAACTATCAACATTCAAAGTGCAAACAATATCAACTTCTTTTGGATTAACTTTATACAGAGGTAATCAATTACCCCAGATATCAAGGCTTTCAGTAAGATTCTTCATTCCCCACATACCTTCACTTTTTTGCAATAATGTCTGCAAGTCAGTTTCAAGGAAGGGCACACCAAACAAGGGCTGGTTCAGTAAGGAGACCCACATATCAGTTGTTAGGTTGACTGGCGGCAGCAGTGCTCCCACGATCCGGCACGCTAAGCTCAGGCCGCACACAGCGAGCAGGTATCCCATCACGGACCTTCATCTGTAGAGACACAAGCATCACCTCTCCCCCAAGTTAACATCCATGTGGTCCTGACCACTGCCTGGTACAAGGGTCTTTCTTGCCTACTAAGACACCTTGGTGCTTTGGCTGCTTATCACCAACTGACACAAAGTCAAAAAGGGAGGCACTGCATGGTCGGCAGAGATTTTCAAAAAGTTCAAAACACAACATGCTTTCTCTGAATGTGCCTCTGGGGTCATTCCCTTCATTACCCACCCCCCCCTCGCCCCCCCCCCCCCCCCTTTTTTTTTTTTTCTTTTTCTTCTATATATGCAACCAGAGACACTTTACCATAACAGAGAAGCCCTTATTTACATCTCTGAGCCCACACACAAACCGCAGCTGTATGCAACACCAGGCACCAGGCTCAGGGCAGAAATCATTCAGCAGTTACATAGCTATATATCACTACACGCATGCAGACACCTATTTATCACTAGATAACCATGTCATCTTTCCTACTCTCCTTCACAATACCCAGCTGTTCTCTAATCTCTTGTTAGGTCAAATATTCTCCAGCTTCCTCTCCTATATCTCTCTTCAGAGATTCTCTGTCCTCCTCTTTTTTTCTTGTTAATTGCAAAGAGGCAAAGGCTGTGTGTAGCTGGGTGACCATGACCTGATTCATGTTACAATCAACTAAACACTGAATACAATTACCAACCCAGGGATCATCCTGTGGAAGGTTCATATTCTGCAGCCCTTGCTGTTCCACCGCTGCCCGCAATGTGCCATGGAAGACCACTAGTGGCACAGTTGGAAAATGATCTGCGCCATCTGAGAAATATTGAAAAGAGTCCAAGTGTCCATGGTAACCAAATGTAACAATTGCTTTGTAGCCGGCGAATTCACCTCGTACTGAGAAACAGGTTTTTGCAAGTTCTGCACTATTTTCCAAGGAAACACTGTATGAACCTTAGGGTTACCAGCAGCCACATCTCCTGTTATAAGGATATGCATGCAGTGCAACAGTGGAAGGAGTAGTAACATCAAGGAGCAGTCTACATGTATGTTCTACTAAATTCCAGTTTCCCTCTTTCTGTACCCCATCTTTTACAGCCTGTAAAAATTGCCAAGGGCTGCGCAGTATTACCATTACGCTGGATACTGGATTTCTACCACACCACATTCTTCACTGTTTCTGACTGATAACCTTGTCGCAGCTGGACATGATTCCCCATTTTTTAACATTTCCACCCTGCGTAGGCAGGGGTGGAGCAGAGGGGGCAAGCGGGAGGGGAGAAGCAGCTGGGGGAGGAGGGAGTGTGGGCTGCCATAAATGTTGGTGGGACTCAGGGGTACAGGGATCAATCCGCCGAGGTTTCTGCCCTCCATCCTTATCCTCGGAATCACTACTGAACATAGGTCGATGCCGTTGGGCAGATTTGGGGGCTTTGGGACATTGAGGAGTGGTGACTGGTAAGGGGCACGGGCTCTCCCTCTCCCCCCCCCCCCTCACCCTCTTGTCTGTTGACTGAAGGGTGATCCAGGAGAGGTCTGGGTGATACACCCCCAATGGCCTCTTGCTGACTTTTTAAGCCCCCTACAGCATCTCTAAGCAGTCCTCATGTAGCCAAAAGCCCCGATGCTTCTTTGTCCCCTTTCACCACAGCTTCTAACAGTGTTGATCCTAAATTCTCCCAAGTTGACGCACTAAGAGGAGTCACAGTGGATGCTTCTACTCCTTGTCTCTTGGCTCACAATAACATACATCTTAACCACAGCCCATCTAAAGTAGTTCCACGCTGCTTAACACTAACTTCCACACTGACAGCACAATGGTATCTTCCTTAAATTAGTCCCCATGCTGTCCCTGGTGGCTCACCTTTCTTGGTGTCATGGTCTCCCAGGATCTTGCAGCCGCCCCGCTGCGCTATTCCACTTCACCAGGCTCTATCTCCCCAGCAACCCACTGGTCACAATCTCAGGATCTGCTCCTGACACCCCTTACCGGGGTCATGTCGGCACAGTCTCAGGGTCGCCTTAGGATACCCCTTACTGGGTCACATCAGCACATCAGGGTCACCAATTGTGGTGATGTAAGTCAAAACAGACTCAAAATTGTGGAGTGGCTGGAAGAAAACTGGCAAATTATGAGCAATCCAGACCAAATAACTTGGTTGTAATAACAGGCCGCAGCTCTAACAAGCTGCAGATGTTGTGAAGGACATGTGCAAGGCCAAGGGAGACAAAGAAACTGTGTATTTGCAGAGAGGTAAGAGATTTGGACAGAAAGATGAGAAAAACCAGGATGCCTGCACAAGGGGGGAGCAGCGTGTGGGCACCACAGAAGGACCAATCCTAGGGAAGGTTGAAGAGTGTGAATGAGTAGTTTTAACTGATCACCTTTTACATAACAAAGCATGCGTAGTGTGTGTATTTTTAGCTGTAGAGTATAAATTGGTGTGAGTCTATTAATAAAGTGGCACTAACTTGATCACATTGGTCATATTACTTGTGTCTGAGCCTTCCGCTTCAACAAGTGGTGCCCAAACAGGGACCCTCTTGTCCATGCTTCCAGGAGTGCAGAGGCGGCTCAGAGGGGGCGGAAGAAGCCAGCCATAGCAGGCGCTGCCTCGGTGCCTGGGAAGATGCATGTGCGCAGCCGTTGGAATCTCACCCCGATCAGGGGAGCGGTCAGGGAGGAGATGGGGTCCATGCTGAGCAAAGATACGGCAGTGGTGAAGCTCCTCCAACATATCTTCTCTCAGAGAGGGTTATCTTATGGTGAGTGAAGCCTGAGGAAGTTGCTGTCATGGGCTCGGCAGGGAGGGCTGATCCCCTCAGTGAGCGCGGCTTTTGCGTTAACAACTTGGGATAAGATCAGCGCGGCACTGTGGGAGGACATTAGTTCAGGCTCTGAAGAAAATGGAAAATTCTCCACAATGTGGAGGTTGATTTTAGAGACTTTAAAAGAGATGAAAGTGGTCAGCAGACGATTGTATGATGCTGCCACGGAGGGGGACTCCGAGATGGGAATCCATTTAGCACCTTGGTGGCAAATTCTGACTACTCTTCACCAAGTGTGGACTAATTCTACTAACAGTGCCAAACCAGAGGAAGCTGTAAATTCCACCAACAGCACGAGTGCTAAACCAGAGGAAGCTGTAAATTCCACCAACAGCGAGACTCTTCTCAACACACCACCAACGGTGGCGATTCCGTCCACACCTCCTCTGCCCCGAAAGCTCCTGTCACTGATTGCAGCGACCCTCACAACACAGGACCAAATGCAGGAACAGGACAACTCGGGCAATGATTTTATTGACACTGATAAACCTTATGATCCAGGTCCTATAGATCCAGAAAAGGAGCTAGACCTATCCCCCCCCTCCCCCCGCCCGCCTCCCCTGATGCATTGACTGTATTTTTGGGGAGGGTGAAAGGGGGTCTGAGGGATTGCTGGCAGGAATGCAAGTGGGAAGCGCTTAAGCGAGGAGATTTGGGAGTCGCTATGGCATGTTCAGTATTTTGTCAGACAAGTCAACCTGCAGAGTGGCAGCCTGTGCAATACGAGGCTGTTAAAGGGTTAAGCAAAGCAGTGCGGGAAGGGAGGATTCATAATACATTTGCTATATCCCTTCTTAAAGTGATGGCAGAGCCTTATACACTCACACTGCATGATTGGAAGTCATTGCTTTGTATGGTACTAACTCTGATACAGTATATGATGTGGTTATTTGATTTTTGTGAGCTACGTGTAGTGGCCTTGATTGGAAACCTTAATTGGGGAATTGCTGTTAACTATGAGCAGTTGGCTGGAGAAAATAATTGTGCCGATTCTGTGACCCAGGCAAGGTATTCCAGGGACAACTATTTGCAAATGAAGGAGATGGCTATTAAGGCATTCAGGATGTGGGAGTCTGGGCGAGCCTCTAGTGAGTCATTCGCCACAGTCTTGCAGGGTGCTAGAGAGTCATATACTAACTTTATTGATCAGCTTCAGAATATTTTGCAACAACAAGTCGAACACGAGGAAACTCAAGAGTTGCTTTTAAAAGAACTAGCTATGATAACGCCAATAAAAAGTGAAACGGGCAACTTTCACAATTGCAACCCCAACATGTGTCAAATGGTTATAACCCAGAACTCACAGCAGACTGTAACTCTCAGGCTGAGTTCTGGAATGCAGCAAAGCACATTTTTGCTTCTCTAATCTCTTCTGTAAGAATAGTGCACACTCTTAATTTGCTTAGTAAATTAGGCTGCTAGCTTGCTAAAGAAAGTGATACTACAAATATATATTTTTTTCTGGCTTATTGACAGATGTAAATTCTGTCCGTCATATGTTGCTACAGAACAGTGTTGCTATTGATTTTTATTATTAGCATGGGGACACGAGTGTGAAGACTTTGATAGGCTATGTTATGTTATGTGAATCTGAGCGACCACTCTGAATCAATCCACAAAAGCTTACAAAACTTAAAAGCCTTAAACAAATATCTGCAGCAGATCCAGGGGTGGGATGCCTTTGGTCTCTTCTCACGGCTGGGAAACTTTAGGCCATGGATCAAAAGTATTACAGGATTTATTATAATTATCTTTAACCACCTTATTGATGTTTGCCTTATATCTCCCATGCGTTTTTTCCTACCTGTCCCTCCTGGTAACATTACAAAAAATACATGCCTTGCTCAGCTTGTGCCTTTTTAGAGTTGTGTTCCCCGAACAGAGCCCAGATGGCGGGTCAATGAAGGATTTGCCTCCACAGGAATACCTCAAGTGTCTTGGACACAAGAACCATTTCCACAACGACACAACCTGACCTGCACTCTGGCGTTGTCGGGAGGCACTCCTGCACAAATGAAGTTGAGCGGTCTTCTGGATACCGGAGCAGACGTAACTGTCATATTGAGCAAGGACTGGCCACCTCAATGGCCTTTGGTAAATAACGCAGTGGGAGTTGTAGGTTGGGGGGGGTGGGGTGGTGTGTGTGACTACAAGCTACTTGTCTGTAAAACCTATACAGATCAAAACACAAGAAGGACAGACTGCCTCCGTCTGGCCATAAGTTACCAGCACTCACTTTGTGGGGCCAAGATTGTCTAGGACAGTGAGGAGTTCGGATCACCACGGATTTTTAACTGGGGCCACTGTACTGCAGGCAGTGAAACAGCCTCCCCTTGGTCTACTTGGTTGACCGACAGACAAGTATGGGTAGGTCAGTGGCCCCTGCCACAGGAAAAGCTGTGTGCCCGGCATGAATTACTTAAGGAAAAATTAAACACGGGCCACACTGAAGAGTCACATAGCCTGTGGAACACCCCTGTATTTGTGATGAAAATTATTTCAGGTAAATGGCGATTGTTGCATGACCTGTGTAAAGTCAATGCAGTGATGGCCCCTGTGGGGGCCTTGCAGCTGAGATTGCTGTCTGCCACCGTGATACCAATGGAGTGGGACATTGTAGTTATTGATCTGAAAGACTGTTTTTTTACCATTCCTTTAGATCCAGAAGACAAAGCCAAGTTTGCCTTTACAGTACCAACTAGAAATAACTCTGAGCCCACAAAAAGGTACCACTGGACCGTACTGCCTCAAGGCACGAGAAACCAACCATTTGTCAGTGGTTTGTAGCCCAAGCCCTGAGTTCAGTGACAGACAAATACCAAGATGTTTACTGTTATCATGACATGGATGACATTTTGCTAGCAGCACCATCAAAAGAGCTGCTGGAGACAGTTGAGAAAGAGTCCAGACATAGTTTAGCTGAGTTTGGGTTGATTGTAGCTCCTGAAAAAGTTCAGAGACAAGAGCCTGGAAACATCTGGGCATGAATGTGCTGAACACAACTGTGTATCCACAAGCTATCAAATTGAAACTGGACGTAAAGACCTTGAATGATGTCCAAAAGCTTTCAGGAATGCTGAATTGGTTATGGCCTTATTTAGGCCTTACTAATGAACAAATGCCACCTCTGTTGCAACTTTTAAAAGGAGACACAGATCTTTTAGCCCCAAGGCCTTTAATGCCTGCAGCCTTGGCACTTGTGAAAGAAGTCAAACAGCTGATCTCTGCACGACATGCGGCATATAGATATCACGCTTCCTTTAAGTCCCTTTCTTTTACCGGACCAATCTTCTCCTTATGCTATGTTGGCCCAGTGGAACCAGGCTTGGAAAGATCCACTGCATGTATTTGAATGGTTGGTTTTGCCTTTGCAGTCTAAGAAAAACAAAAGGGTTTTTTCACAGTCCCCATGCCTGCAGGTTGGGCTCTTCTTCCAAAGCTGAGCTCAGGAACAGGCTGAAGGAATTGCCCCCAGGAGCGTGCTGCTGGGCTTGGGTTCCCCATGGCTCAGGGGAGGAGGGCATGGGGCAACGCGTTAGGGCATGGGCCTGTGTTGAGCCTTGGCGTGTGTGTGCCCAGTGCCCATGGGAATGGTGGGTGACCAAGCGGGATGTGCCTGGGACCATCTCCCTGGGCTTTCAGGCACCGCTGCCCTGCACAGCAGCACCGCCTGCTCAGGGCCATGCCTGAGACCACATCCCTGGGCAAGAGCAGATGTCTCTGTGTATGCCCCAGCTGGGGCAGGCTGCTGTGTCCCTGGTGCAGCAGGAGGTGCCTGGGGAGCCCCCAGGCCAGCAGCCTGATGCTGGGGACAGGGACTGGCCCAGAGGGGCTGCCAGGAGTGGGCAATCAGGGTCTGTGTGAGAGAAGAGCAGCAGACAGAGGGGGACACTGGCCTCTGTGTCTTCATGCCATGGCTGGTGCCAGCCCTGGCGCTGACTGGCAGGATGAGGCCTCTCTCTGCTCACCAGGATCTGCTAAGCCCTTCCAGTGGGCTGAGTCTGTGGGTTGAGTGCCCAGAGCTCTGTAGCCCCCTTTGGGTGGGCAATTGCATGGGGCCAGCCCAGCGTGGGCTGCTGTGTCTGCCTGGGCTGGGGAGAGGGCAGGGGAGGTGGGCAGAGCTGGGGGGGGTGCTGGGCAGGGAAGGGCCTGGGAGAGGGAAACACCAGTGAGAGCTCAGCTGTGTGAGTGTGCAGGGTGGGGGCACACAGCAGGGTGGTCCTGGTGCAGACCCAGGGGTCACGTTAAAGCAAGCAAGGCACCAAAGGAGCGGGACTGAGGGGCCAGATCTGTGCCGTGTTCCCTGCACACCCTCAGAAAGCTGCAGAAGGGAAATTTTCCCCACAAATTTCTAGACAATGCTCCTTTCCATGTCTGGTCATATACCCCAACCCTCATTAGGGACCATTGCTGCATGGCTACCTCTGTCCTCCTCCGTTGCCCAGTGATACCCAATTCCATCACTGTTTTTAAATACAAATGGAGCCACTTTATTACTGTCCCTTGTTACACACAAGTCCCATAGCTCTTGCCACAGTTGGTCTCTCAGTGAAGGCCATTGTCAGACACCTCCAACAAGATCATGTTCTCATGGCTGTGTTCTAACAAATATTGATTGAGATCCCACCAACTGGCCTGGATCCAGCACTCCAGTCTTTCACTCAGAACCATTTCTCAAATAATACTCTTGCTCTCTCAGCCTCTCTGTTTGCAATGTGCTCCATGTCCTAAACCATCCTTCTGGCCTCTGCAGGACTTGCTCTGATGTGTCAGGGTCTTTCATGTGCTGAGGAGACCCATTGTGGGATCAGCAGTCCTGATGTGGTCCTGTGGTGGGTTAACCTTGGCCACTGGTCAGGCAACTGTTCAGCTGCTCATTCACTGCACTGACTCAACAGGACAAAGGGAGAAAATAAAGCAGCAATGCTCATCTCTTAATGATTCTTTTCATGGCCAAAGATGTGTGGTCTTGCCAAAAATTAATGTATTGCCAATTAAAAAACTGTTTGGATTGTGAGATACTATGGCAGGAGAAACAATGGGAGAGAAAGCCTGGCTTTTCGGGGGGAATAAGTCTCCTTGTTGTTCACTGCACAGGTAAGCAAGGATGCCAAGAGTCCAGGGGCTTGTGGGCAAGTTCCCCAGACCAAACAGGTTGCCCAGTCTGATGTTCACTTGCACCTGGGCTCCCCAAAGATTACAAGCTTCTCAGGGATGTGAAGAGCAGTGCCAGTCTTGGTTGTGGTGACTATGAATTTGTGGAGTCCCTGATGCCCAGGCATGTGGGGAAGGAGAGCAGCAGAGCACAGCGCTGGGAGAGGAGGGAAGGAGAACCTGGCCTGCTGAGGGCACTGGCAGGTGGGATCCCATGGGGGCAGGGCCCTGAGAGCATCCCTCGGACTTCATGTCCCTGACCAGCCTCACCAGGGGCCTCCACCCAAAGCTTTGTCCATGGCTTCGGGAGGCCATTGAAGCCAGGCAAGAGATTCAGCCCCAGCATGATCTGTTCTGTAGGTGTGCAGGTCAACTTAGAGAGGTGTGTGGGTCTCCTTAGGGTCACAACAACAGGCACAGCTTTGCCTGCCCATGGACCTTGTTGGTTCGGAATGTCAGCATCACTTCCCAGCTTCATTCTGAGTGGGGTTTGCCAATGATATGAAACCATGGCACTCCAAGTCCTAGAGACTTTCTGTTGCCTCCCTTCCTTCCTGAACTCCCTCCCAATTATACACATCTTCCTTGCTGTAGTGGCTTGTCTCTGGCCAAAAACGCAACAGCCACCCAGACGCTCCCTCCCTCCTTCCCTCCTCAGTCAGGGCCCAAAAATGAACACAGTCATGGGCAGCTGGTCTAACGAGGGATGAGCATGGGGACACAATCACTTCCCACACTCTCTTGGCAAGGCACCTCTTCATATGCTCCAGGACACTGCTGGCTGCCTCTGCTACCAGGTCACAGGGTGGGATTGTGTTTTGCCTTCTGTCCCCCACCACCACCAGGGCCTTTTCTGCACAGACACTCCCCAGCCAGGCAGGTCCCAGGCCCTGCAGCTGCAGGGTGTTAGTCCATGCGAGGGAGGTGCAGGCTCTGCCCTTCGCCCTTCCTGCATCTGTGCAGCTCCTGACAGGGCGGCCACCCCACCTGTCAGGGTTCCCCTCAATGGCATCCCTAGGGCACAGGGATGGTCCTACAAATCTAGCGCCACTGACAGACATTGTGAGAGTTGCCTCCAATGAGTCATGTGTACAGCTCCTAAAAGTCACAGTGTAGGGTACAGAAGACACCCCTGTGCTGCCCACACTGCCCCAGTATGTCCCAGTGTCCTCCAGGTGGGGCGTGAGCCCTTCTCCACTCTTCTCTCAGCCTGTGCATCCAGCTGGTGTTTTACCCATCTCTTTCTGTACGCACCCAGAGTGTCATGGCCTCACTTGGGCAGAAGAACACTGATGAAGACCATGACAAGAGTTTTGTAAAGCTGAGGGAAATGACATCCACTGTGGAGCTCCTCACGCACATCTGCAGGCTGTCAGGTCTGTGAGGTGTGATTTACCCTTGGGAAATCCACCTGGACAGTTACCAGCTCAGGTGCCAGAATTGTGAAGTGAGGTTTTTTTATTTATGACACTTGATCATGCTTCACATTGCTTGGAGATTTGAATAATTCTTTTGCACCTGTGTGCAGCCAGTCCTCTAAGGCAAACAGGTGGGGATGGTGCAAAGGAGCTGCAGCACCCACCTGCAGAACTGAGGGGAGAAGTCTGATGTAAGGAGAAGGGATGTGAGCTAATTAGAGGCCAGAACTGCAGGTAGGCAAAGGTACTGTGTCAGTGGCTGTAATGCTGCAAAACCCGTTTGGATTTTTTTATGAAGCAGAAAGGCCAAGCCCTGACCCCCAAGCCCTTGGAGGGCAGAACATAAGACCCTCCAAATCAAGTTTCCTGTCACAGGCCTTGATGACATGGGCAACTGCCGTTTCCATGGCGACAATGGCCTCAGTCCCCTGTGGGGCCATTCAGCCTTACTACAGCCCTGGGCCATCTCCACTGCAAGTTGCCCTACACTGTCCATGCTGGTACCACTTTCCCCTCTGACGGCTGGCACATTTCTTTCTTTCCCACCCAGCCCTCACACCCTTGTTTTTCTGCCTTTACTGATGGCTCTGCACTCATCCTTGCTTCTTCCTTGAAACTCAAAGCCATGGGACAATCCAGGCTGCCTGTGAGTGAACTCTGGCATCAGAGGGCAACCCTCAGAGGGACACTTCTTTTTCCTCACATCCAATCTTATCCTTCCAAGTTGAACTTTGTGGAGGTTTTCTCTTCCTGCCGCTATCAGGAATCACTCCCTTATCACTGACATCTCTGACAGCCCCCTTCAAGCAGGTGCATGCTACTACTGTACTGACTGAGGATCCGTTTTGTCAATCTCAAGAAGCCCAGCACCTTCAGTCTCTCTCCACAGACTCCAAACTCCATTCAGGCAGGTATCCTCCACAGCCTCTCCAGTTTTTCCCCATTCCTCCAGAATGAGAAATCTCAAAGCCCAGGCACAGATAATCCAGATGTGGCCATACCAGTGCTGTGTCAAGGGGGATGATGCTGAGTCAAGGGGGATGATCAATCCCTTGTTTTGAGTGGCCACACACCCCCTAATTCAGGCCCATATGCAGGTGGCCTTAGATGTGCTGAGCATGCGCCAGTAGCTCATATGCACCCCCCATAATACTCTGGCCCTTCTCCTCCTCGGGTTTGTACCTCAGCTGCTCAGGTGCCCTCATGGGTGGGGTTATTCTGCCCCCACGAAAGGGCTGACCACGTCTACTTGGAAAACCTCTGAGGTCAAAATTCCCAAATCCCAGTGTTTTGGAAGGTGCTACTTGGACCAGCTTTTGATATGTGCATGGATATGGCTCACCCTGCCGTGTGGTGCCTCTGACAAGGTAACAGCATAAGGAGCTGCAGGACACTACAGATAACGAAGGGAGGCAGTGCTTCAATGGTATTGCTGACCTTGGTAGGCATTCCCAAGGTGAACAGCTCAGAATCCCCAAAGGAAGACAGACAATGTCCAGGGAGAAGAGGCGGGCTGCTTGCATGGGAGGAGACAAGGGTGGTCAAGGAGAATCAACTGTGCATGGGAAAAGAGCTACAAAAGAAAGAAAGGGTGAAGAATGGGAATCAGTCAGGGCTGTTTGGGGGTACCAGCCAAGCAGCCCTGCACCTGTGGGAAAAGAACGTCACAGGTCATCTGACCAACTTTTTGTTAGGCTTCAACAGCCGCTGGAAACCTGAGTGATTTCCCTCCCATCATGAAGGAAAGATCCATGATGGATGGAGATCAAGAACCATTCATGCTGGAAGGGACCTCAGGAGGTGTCCAGGCCAATGTATTGCTCAAAGCAGAATCAGCGATAGGGTGAGAGCAAGTAGCTCAGGCTTTCCTTCAAGTGGGGCTTGCAAAGCTCCAAGGATGGACATGGCACAAGCTCTGTGGGACATTTGCTCCACTGCTTGACTGTCTTCATAGGGAGAAAGATTGTCTTCCCTTGCTTCAGCTGATGCCCATTGGCCCTCATCCTCCCATCATGCACAACAGGCAAGACCCTGGCTGCCTTTTCTTGCTGATATGACCCAAGAAGATATGGGAAGGCTGTTATGAGGTGTCCCCAAAGCCTCCTCTTCTCCTGGCTTTGCACCTTTCAAATAAGGCCCATGGCATCCTGGGCTGCATTAGGAAGAGCACTGCCCAAGGGTTGGTGGAGGGGATCTTTCCTCTCTACTCAGCCCTGCTACAATTTGTCTTGCTGACTTGTCCTTGATTTCTACTTTACCAATGTCACTCATACCTGACTCAAACATGCTGTCCAGAATTTTCACCACTCCTGCCATGTCTTTTTGTTCAAAACAAGTCCAGGAGAGATTTTCCACTATGTTGGTCAGGGATCATCTTCCACCTTCCCTTCAACTGAGGCCTTCAAATAAAGGTCCCTTTCTCTAGCGGTCTAAAGGAGATATCATTCTCCTTCTAACCTTCATCAGGAGGTTGAAAGAATCTGAGCAGAAGACCTTTGTACATGGAGGAGTTAGTGATGAGTATAACAGAAAAGCTGAGCAGGTCTGTGCTGTGCTCCACGTACCTCTTGGGCTTCAGGCTGTGCTGTGTTGAGTGTGTCCCTGGGTTGCAGAATAAGCCATATTGGAAGAAGAAATCTGCAGGAAGCTGCTGGTGAATGGCCAACCGCACGCCTGTACCTTTACGTGAGACTGCAGTTACCAATTCCCAAATGAACATCTCAAAGAACACAAGAAGTGATGACTAGAATGGGTTTCCCTGGCAGAAAACACTTCAAGAGCTCACAGGAGACAATGTGGGATAACCCTTCTGCAGGCAGGATCTGCACAACTTGCTGCACCACTCTCCCAATGCTGTAAACTCCGTGTTCCTGGCCTCGGAAGGGATGGAATACAGCTGACACGATTGTCTCTGTGTGAGGAGAGTTTGCTCTAACCAAGGCCATTTGAAATGGCACTTTGTCTCAGAGTCCAAGTGTCTTTCTTACTGCAGCCATAACCAGCTGGGCTGCTGATGGCCAATCCCCCAAGGGAACTGGACACTCCAGGGACCTCACACTCGCCTTCATGGCCATGTGCCTCCTAGTGGCCTATGAGCTTCTCAGATGTAATGGATGTCATAATGATAGCCCAGATCATCAGCCTGCGTGTGGCCTTGGTTACTCAATGGTTAGCGGTTCCTGAATTGGAGAAGGCAGTGATAACGAGATCCACAGCAATGGAAGAGATGGGCAAGGACCCTGCAGGTGCCATGAAGGCTTTGCAGGAGGAAGTGTGAGAAATAGCCCCTAGAGCTGTGCAAAATGCATTAGATATGAAGCTGGTGTCTGAAGGCAGAGTCTGTGCTGTTCTTAATACCAGTTGTTACATATACATAGAACAAAGTGGGAGAATTTCTAAAGATACAAAAAAGATTTGGAAACATCCTAATATTTGTCATGAGTCCTTGGAAGTTCACACCTTCTTTGAAATTGAAGACATTTGGAATATTCTGACGTCCTGGTTTCCTGATTTACAGCTATGGGTTAAGAAGTTCATCTCCAGATACCTTTCTCCTCTTCCTCTATGATCACTCCAACCCATTCTACCTATGTAGCTTCTGCTTTAAGGTTCAGAGAGGAAAAGTTGGACTGTCTTTCAGTAGTGTCTCTAATATTCCCTATGGGCAACGTTTCAGTTGTGGCAATAGACCTCATGGGGATCTGCACGAACTAGCAATAATACAGCTGAGAAATGTATTTTTTGTTTATTAATTTCTATCCCAGTCCCCTCACCACCACCACCACCATCCACCATTCACCATTAGCAATCCCTCTTTTATTCCTGTTTACACCCTGTACTCTAAGGAAAGCAGCCCATAATTATTGCCAAGAACTTGCTATATTCAGCTGAAATAGTGAGGCTGGAGAGGTGAGGAGCAAGGCCGTCCACACAGTGTTTAGCTCCAGGGACTGATTTTCCTACCTGTTCACACCTCCTGAGGAGTCACTCTGCATCAATAGCAATTGGAAAAGCCTTCTGTCATTTCTCCAAAGTGCTCATTACCTGCCTTTCTCTTTCACTGTACTGCTGAAACTTAGCTCATTAAGTGTACAAGACAAACTTGAAGACCAGATGTCCCTGATGGAAGAGACATGGCTTGTCAGAGCTTTCTAATTCGTAATGAGCCCAGCGTGTCTTTGGTGCTGTGAACTGCAGGTCTTCAGAGGAGACTGAAGAAACCTCTCAAGAACACCAAGTCAGGAGCAAAGCCCAAAGTCCCTGGAAGCATTAACAAGCCCCGCTGAGGGCCATGGCTGAGAAAGCCTCCCCATGGCCTTGTTAGAGCCCATCCTTGGAGGCTGTGAGTGCAGGAAGGCAAAGGTGCTATGCAGGCAGCTCTGCTGCTGAGCAAAACCTTGGCTTGCTTGATGAAGCAGAAAGGCCAAGCCATGACCTGCAGCCTGTAGGAAGGTCGATGCTGTCCCTCACACAGTGCTCAGGGCTCTTCCTGGGGACCATGGAAGGTGGGGATCCAATGCCAAATGGGATTGCTGTGGGAGATGGTGTCGAAGGTGGTATTTCTTAATATCCAGGTAGACAGCATCCACAGCCTTTCCCTCACCCACTAGACAGGTCACCTTGTCTCAGCAGGAGATCAGATTCATCAAACAGGACCTTCCTTTCATAAACCCATGATGGCTGGTCCTGACATCCTGGTTTTCCTGTGCCTCCTGTGTGATGGCACTCAGGACAATCTTCTCCACAACCTCCCCTGGCACTAAGATCAGGTTGACAGGCCTTTAGTTATCCAGATCCTCCTTCCTACCCTTCTTGTAGGTGGGCACCACTCTGACAAACCTTCAGTCTTCTGGGACCTCTTCAGTTAGACAGGACTTTCGATAGTCATCGCTGTGGTGAATCAGTTGAGGAAAAAAGCAATGATTTTCACAGTATTCCTGTATCACGAGATATCCATAGCCAAGGACACTTTCCAAAGCAATTTGTCTTTCCTGGATATAAGTTTCACCTGCACCACAGGTCTTCTGTGGCTGCAGAGAATTCACTGGCAGCACTGCACAGTCCAGCCCTGCATCTCTCTGGTCCCAAGAACAGCATGGATTGCTCTCATAAGGACATCTCATTTCACCTTTACAATGCCAACTGCCAACCACCCCAACATGATCTGCAGGAAAACGTCTGCTTGTGTGTGACCTTGGGTACTTGGTACCTGTAGAGGGATTTTTAAAGGACCGAGGACATATGTTACCTTGTCCGGGTTCGACAACCCAGGCCTGTTAGTTGAATCTGCAGAGCAACTTTAAATTGTCCTGGGAACAAGCAGTGTGAGAAAGAAAACAAGCTATGCACGAACAGGAGGCCAGGTGCAGAGGTAGTCCTGGGAACCGTGGAATCAGCACACTCGCATCGGCACACTCTGATCAGGCGCCTGCAGCATGCCCACCAATCAGCGACACGGACCCCACGTGGACAGAGCCTTTTATCAAATCACCTGTGTGTAAAGTCGGGTGGGTGGTCGGTTTAAGTTATATATATGAGCTGTTTGTTTAATAAAGTGAGCACGGCATGAAGCCATATTGGTGTGATTGTCGTGACTTGGCCGACTCTCAATGGGGGACCCTCTTCATCTTCCCACTGAAAAAACACCCCAGTAACTCATAATATTATTTAAATGCAGTCATTTTAGTACTGGTGAACACTGCAACAGACTGACAGCATGATAGTCTTAACAGTCTTATCTTGTAGAAATCTTTCTAATTTCACAGAATATATTTGGCAGTATTTCTTGGTGTAATAATATAATCTTCAACCTCAGCTTTTAAAAAGGTTTTGGGAAAAAAAAATCCTGCAACAAAAATAGAAAATTCTAACATGTTTTATGGCAACAGTTTTAAATTAAACTGTTTCAGCATTAAAATTCCATTAGAAATAAAACCTCCCAGCATAATGACAACTATCCAGGGATTCAATTACTGAAACTGCTTGCAATCAGCTTATTTCAGTGGAATATCCTTTTTTCAAGCTTACAAGAAAAAAAATAATTGAAATAAATCAGAGAAGTCAACACCAAAGTTTCTCTACATCACAAAGCAATAAGGCAATTTAATATGGTATTAACACATGAAATGGAAGTTAACTATGCTTTTCAAAGATCACTTAAAACAGAACTGAGAAAAATGGGCTGATGATATGTTCTTAGGCTTCCGTTCTAAAATTGTCATGTTCCATAGTTTCAGATGAGTCAGCTGAGTAGGAAAGTTGGTTGTCTTGTACTATGCTCGTGCTTCCGGACCTAATCCCATCCATAATTAAAAACAGAGATTATTTGCCAAAATTTGTCAAATCTGAAAACAGTTTTGATTTTTCTCTTACCTGACTTATTAGCAAAGCATCTAGGTCCTTCTTTCCTTCCTAATTAAGATGACATGGATAGAAATATTCAATGTTTACTTATGTTGATTCAGAACAAATTAAAATGTAGTAGTATGAGATTCTGCCTTAGCTGTGTTACAAGAGGTCTGGAGCTCAAAGATTTGTACTGCTATACATCAATAAGAAAATAATATCCATCCTTCTGTACTAGCTGATTATTTCTTTAACTAGAAAAAAAAAAAGTAAGAAAAATCACTTTTCTTCCAAAATGTTAATTCTCTAGGGAATGTTTTTCAACTGTTCTTTGTTACCTTCCTAACAAAACTGAAACTAATTACAGCAACACTTCTTACCACTCACAGATCTAACATGCATATAATCATGGTAAGAACAGTTATTTTCCAGCTTTATAGTATATATGTACATTCCTCTTATGCATTTAGAGGTGGACTTTTTCAGCCCAGGAAGGGTGACTGTACGCAGCATGTCTGGCCTTCTGCAAATTACAGGCTTGATAATTTAAACTGGTCACTTCCTCAACTAACTGGTAGCTGAACAAAAGCACACATTGATTTAAATTTTCCAGGTGATTAAAAATCCTCCACTTAACTTGGTAAAACCTTCCAGGGATTAAGTACTGCTTTTACCAACAGTAGTATGTCCTTGGATGGTAGTCAGGGTCAGCACACTGCATGGAAATGCAGCTGTCCTTGCCCTGACATACAGTAGACAAGCTAACAATAACATTTATGTTCAGCTCTGCAGAATCAGTTTGCAAAATGTGTAATTTACATCGTTCAGTTGGTAGGGGGGGTTACTATATGTATATGTATAAGCAAGGGAAACATAGAAAACTAGGAGGTTATTACAAAAGGTTGGAATGGAGATTAAGCACTGGCAGGAGAAGAGGATTATGAATCTCTGGTAAAGGCCCATCTTCTCGTCTGTAAAATAGGCACATCTCTGGTGTCCCGCAGCAGGGAAGGAGGAAGAAAGCTAGCTGCAGAGAAAGGCACAGCTGTGAGAGAGGCAGACACCAGAGAGTAACTGCCATGGTACATGGCAAATAGGGGCGTGCGGGCTAACAGCAATTTGAGTTCACATGGGTGAAAAAGAAGGAAAGCACTGAGTCCATAACACAAATTAGTAATAAGCTATTTATTCTTGCAGCTCCCATCACCTTTGGCTAATAACAATCTTTGACAACAAAGTAACGATTAAAGTCCTCAGGACCAAATTTAACCCACTGACCATGAAGTGGCAAATGAATCCGCTCTTGTGGCTGAAGTCAAGAATGGCCAGTGGTACCAAAGGGACCGATGTTTCTGTGTGTTAGTTCTAGGGGATCATGCTCTGCATTTCAGTTATGGACTACGTATTGCTGGCTCTTCCCTGATTTACGGATGATACACTAAAAATCTCACCTGTCCCACCATCAGGTAGTCATAGTCTTCTGGCACTCTTGCTGCACAGGGAGAGAGAAACCCAAATTCATTTCACTGAAGTAATGCAAAAGACAACCTCAGGAATGCTGAGAAGAATTTTTTGTGAAGTGGACATTTTTCTGGATTTTTCAGATTTGCATTCAGTATGCTTTACTTAAGTTTTAGCTGTTTACACTGAGCAACATAATTCTTAATAAATTATTACCGAGGGGAAAAAAATGCAAAGCCTCTTGGGAAGACGACAGCATGAGCTTACTAGAATCGTAGGCCACTAATTCCTTGGGTAAAGCAACATCCTTCTGTGGTGCTGGATTTAGCTTTGATGACAACATTGACAAAATTTCTGCTTCTGGTTTAATTTGAAGTGTGAAACTCTGTTAGCAACCCCACCCAAACATCATTTTCCTCACTTCAGCTATGCGGAAAAGCAGAGGGATATTACTTTCAGTTTAAGAATAGGAACAGTTTCCCATCAGTTTATTCAATTTTGCCCCCTTTCTGGAACTTACTGCGCTTTTACTTACCTTGGTGGTTAGGGGCTGTGCTGTAAAGCAAAGCAATAAGGACGACTTTAGTTAAAGAAGAGGTTTGGGTTTGTACCTTCTTGCTAAGAAATCTTACGACAACTCCAAGATAATGTATTTGAGCTCACAAAACACACAGGTGCTCAGTCTTCTCACTACTGTCTTGCTTTGAGGGCAGCCAAGACAGAGGAATGTCATTTTCTTCCGCCACTGCTGGTGACCTGTGGGCAAGATGCAAGCAGAGAGAGACATCACCGCACTCTTCCTTCCCCGGCTCCCTGCTCTTCTTTGCCTGTTGGTTCATAGCAGATTCCTGTTCTGCAGCGGTAAGGATGGTTCTGCTGGTTCCTGCAGTCTGCCTGCAGTCACAGCTGACAGCACAAGGCTGAGGAGAGGGCACATCTGTACCAGTGCAGCTCAGGCACCACCTCAGAGCTGTGCCAGCGCACAGTGCAAGCACTCGCAGTGACAAAGGTGCCGCTTAAGAGTTCTGGTCTTTGTGAATATAGCTAATCTCGTTCTTTTTATTTTTTCCTCTCTTTTTTCTTCACACACACACACGCACACCCCCACACCCTCCCTTAGCCAAGTAACATTATGGTACCCAAAACATCCTGTGACAATTAGTTCCCCAGTTTCCCTGTGATTAAGTACCTGATTTGATTTCTCCTATTTGAAATCCTCCATTAGTCGTGCTTGCCTCCTTTACACTAACTACAACTTTACTACCTATCTTTTCATACAATAACCGCCCCTCTGAAGATTCCTTCTTCAGTATTTCCTTCCACTGAAGCTAGTTCTTATCCTCGCTGCTGATTTTCTCTGCCCCATTTTAACTCCACCTGATCTGTTCTGGTGTGGGGATCAGAACTGCACAGGTCTGGGGGGTTTTAGGGCAAATGTGACACAATTCCCAATTTGTTCCGCGTTCCTCTGCGCTCCTTATAAATTTGCTTTTCCTTTTGTGAACTGCCAGTGGTTTTTAAGCCAACACTTTGCAACACCTGCTCTGCCAGCAGCATTCCTCCCGGCGGGGTAAGCACCAGCCCCGTGCACCCCCGGCACATGGAGCAGCTCCCCAGCTCCCCGCTGCCCGCGTCCCCCTCCATCCCCTCCGTCCCCAACACCCACACCCCCCTCCGTCCCCTCTGTCCCCTCCATCCCCTCTGTCCACTCCATCACCACCCCCCTCTGTCCCCTCTGTCCCCGCCGCCCGCACCCCCCTCCGTCCCCTCTGTCCCCTCCGTCCCCGCCGCCTGCACCCCGCGGCAGCCGCGGCGGCCCGGGCGGGTCCGGCTGCTCAGCAGAACCCGCCCCTGCCCCTCCCTTCCCGAGATTGCCCCTCCCTGGGATTCGATGTTGTGTCACGTGGCCCTGCAGCCCCGCCCCTTTCCCGGGGTTTTCTCAGGGTGCTGGGCAGCCGTGGCGGGGCGCAGGGCTGCGGAACGCATGTTCCCCGCTCTGCCCTGTCTGCAGCTGCTTTCCACGGTCCGGCGCTCACCCACGCCGTGGTTCAAGGGCCTCCAGGCTGCCCCCGGGATGGCTCCGGGCTGGCGGCGGGGCCGCCCTGAGCGGCAACTTCTGGCCCCGGGCCTCAGCTGCCGGGTCGCTCACGGAAGCTACAGGAGATGCTGGTGGCAGCGGAGCTGAAGGGCCGGCGGGGTGAGGGGACCGGCGGGGCGGAGGGGATGGCTGAGGGACATGGTGGGGGCTGAGGGACATGGCCTGGCTGAGGGGACTTGGGGGGCTGAATGGATGGGGGGAGTGAGGGGGATGGCGGGGCTGAGGGGGGGTTGAGGGCACCGGGGAGCTGAGGGGAATGGCGGGGCTGAGGGCACCGGGGAGCTGAGGGGGATGGCGGGGCTGAGGGGGGCCTGAGGGGACCGGGAGCTGAGGGGGATGGCGGGGCTGAGGGCACCGGGGAGCTGAGAAGGATGGCGCAGCTGAGGTGGGGCGGAGGGCACCGGGGAGCTGAGGGGGGGATGGCAGGGCTGAGGGGGGGATGGCGGGGCTGAGGGGACCGGGAGCTAAGGGGGATGGCCGGGCTGAGGGGGTGGCCGGGCTGCAGCCGTCCATGCCGAGGGACTGGGGCGCTGCGCAGACCAGCGCCGCGGCGGGGCTGAGGGCCGGGGGCCGCACGCGGTGGGCAGTCCCTCGCAAGCAGGGCACGTGCCGTTCGGCGCGTGGCGGGGGAAGCGGAGGCCACGCGGGCGGCGGTTGAGCGCGGCGGTTGGTGCCACCTACCGACATGGTTGCGTCGCAGCAGCCCGTCCCCGTCAGTGCCAACACCTTCCCCGCCAGACTGTGGCGGCTGGTCAACAGCCCGCACTGCCGCTCCGTTCGCTGGGATGCCTCCGGCCAGGGGCTGGTCATCAACCAGCCGCTCTTTGAGTGCGAGCTGCTGGGCGCAGCTGGGTGGCCATGGGGCAGCGGCAGCCGTCGGTTTCTTCAAGACCAAGAACTTCAGCAGCTTCATCCGACAGCTCAATCTCTATGGCTTCCGCAAGGTGGGGATGTTGCCGGGGAGCAGTGTGGTGGGGCCCGGGCCTGGGCCGGGCCCAGAGGGTGGACAAGGCAACGGTGGCAACTGCACCGGGCCCCTGCATCACTTCCGCAGCCCCCACTTTCGCCGCGACCGCCCCGACCTCCTCGTCCACCTGAAGCGCCTGATGAAAGGCAACAAGGCGAAGATGGCAGAGAGCCCTGGATGTGACCAGCCGCCCACCCAACCGCTTCCAGCGCTTGCTTGGCATGCCACTGGACGGGCAACCGCTGCTTCCGCCCTCGACGCTCAGCAATGCCAACAGGCCTGGTGAGTCAGAGTGGGCCATGTGGGGCCTTGGTGGGTTTTTGAGAAGCGCTGGGTGGCATGGGTTTTGAAAATCAGCACTCCCCTGAGGGAGAAGGGTTACCTGTCCTTGCCGGTGGCATCTCAGTTCACCTGGTGTAGGGAAGCTGTTGTTGTTTATGCAGGTAGATCTGCTGCCAGTAAGCATGAGTAGCATGGTTCACATGTATTTCAGGCTGTATACTGAGACTATATATGAGACTATAGTACAGCCTCCATTGTGTACTACACTAAGAACACCCTTGCCCGATCTCTGTGGAGCTGGCACAGCTCTACCAGATGAACGTTACTGCTTCTTGCCCGTCAGTAAGGATGCCCATCAGTAGGGGTGCTTAATAAGCTGTCATTAAATGCGTGCAAAACAGTGAGTCGTGTGAAGTGGTAACTAGAGCATCCTGTTAGTTTTGTGCAAAGGAAACAAGACCTGGTAGTAAGATTTCTGTCAGTTGTCTCCTGAAAAAGAATTCACAAGCTACGCAGTTTTTAAAACGGATTGCATGAGTAGGTGAGAGCCAATTAGAAAATAATACTGCTGAAAAGCCCTAGAACGTGTTTTCTTTCTTTCTAACCCTCTTTGAGAGGATCTGAGTTTTCCCAAGACAAGTCTGCGCCCTCAGGATTATTCCACACATTTTGTATCGGCCCGAAAGCTTTGTAGTTGGCGCTGTGTAAGGAAGATGTGAATATCTTGCTTTGCAGTGCTCTTGGGCTGCTCTAGCTGTGGGCTGCTGCAAGAAGAGCACTCCTGCTTCCCATTCCTTTGGTGGCGTTTTAACTGTCATCTTCCTTGCAGCTGATACAGCAACATGTTGGTTCAGCGCAATGATCAGAGAAGACTTTAATAGCCTTTTTGTGGCTGGCTCTTGGACCCGGGTGATGCACCCCATGGGTGCAGAGCTGTAAGGCGTGGTGTAGGAGGAGCGGCAGGACTGTGCGACCAGGAGAAGGGGAGAAGCAGTTGAAGGTACTGCTCTCTGCAGCACCGGCTGGCATTTAGAGCAGAGTAGGGTATCACCATACTCTTGGTTACTGTGTCAGGGTAGGAACTGTCATCTTAATTCAAGTGATGTTTTCCATGATGTGTGTGGAACTGCATGTGCAATACCAAGAAAACAAAATGAAGCATCGGAGAAGGGATGGAACTTATTTCAGTAGGGAGGCTAGGAAGCATTTAAATTAATGATTTGATGTGAACGCTGTTAACGCTAAGATGAGTCATTGCAGACTTCAATGACCTGTGGTTTGTCTGATGTAATGCAGACCACTGGTAAAGGAAATTATTAGAAAGAGACGACTTTTTCATTTTTTGTCCTCTGTTTTGATGGCTGCAGTTTCAGAGATTTTGCTCTAGGAGTCTCATTTTCTAGAAAGACAGAACAAGGAAAACATTGGGGTTTCTATGCAGTCAAGTTCTGACAGGCTGACAATGCACTGTTGCGCTCTGTACTGACTATTTAGAGACACGTCTTTGCTGTAAATGTGAGGTACTTTGATAGATAAGAGATACTTTTGTTTGCAAAGCCTCAGTCTGTTCCCAATGTCTTGCAGCATGTAACGCTGTGTTAAACATTCAGGAACAATTCCTGTACAGCAACAGGAGGTTGGTAACTTGGCATCCTGTGGTGTCTTGTTTATGTGTTAGAACTAGATAATCTTCATGTCCCTATCCAAAGGTAAAATATAAACAAAAGGATTTTCATACCCCTGTCCCTTCTCTGTTTATAAATGGTGAAAGTACTGAACAGGAAATAAACAGTCCTATACATTAAGTCTTAGCAAATTTTCAGGGTCAGCTGGTATTTATTTAGTGATTCTTAATGGTTAAATGTGAACTTGCAGAATAATGACTGTATGTTACTGATTTCTGGAATTAGCTTTCATCAGAGGAGTGCAAGAGGTAAGTGTGAGGCTATTTTTTAAAAAAAAGTCCTTTTGAGGGAGAATTGCAAACTACAGGTCTGAGAAAGCCTGGCTTCTATATAAACCCTATTGATGTGAACCATCCTGAAACTTGTAATTCTCATGGCTAAATGCAGTCCTGCAGGAGAGTCACAAATGCAGTAGTTCTTAGAGAAATCAATGAGCACAGGCGTTTGGGGTGTTACTGTCAGTGTTTCAACAAAGTCACCAAAACAGAAATTGAGCTGTCATGGTATAAAAGCAAATACCATTTCATGAAACAGTAACTGTCTGAGAGAGGAAACTGTAAAATAATAAAGAAGAATAAAACGACTATCTAAGAAATAACAAAATGGCAAAGTCTGGGATATTTTAGTCTGCACTGAACTAGTTGAGCTGACTGAGAAAAAATTGGCTTTGAATTTTTTTTCTTGACCAAATAAATGACTTGTCATAAAGTACTTGCAAAGTCCTTTGGAGGATTTTGACATTGCCCTTCCCTTAGCTGTTTGTGAGCTGTCAGTAGTGGAGTTTGGTAAAATCTTGCTTTATGATGTCCCTTTTTTAAAATGTATTGTCTAATTTAACACACAGTACTTTCAAAATGGCTTTTGTTTGGTTTAGTAAGTTACTACACTTTTCGATTTATAGCACATTTCTAAATATGGGTAACTCATTACTGCCAGTTTAAGGAGATTGAATGCTACGCAGACACCTGTGTTGGTGTTTCACTCGTGTGCCACACAGCAGTTACTGCATGCTCGGGTCTAAGAGTACAGTCTTCTTTCTGGGTTAAGTATGCTGGAGCAAAGGTAGTCTTCACAAATAATGTTGTAGAGCCTTGGCTCCTCATATTGCCTTTCTTTGCCTGTGAAAACTCCTTTCCTTAACACTTGTTTCACTTTATTTTGTACCCACTGCAGGACTGCTGACTGTAGGACAGTTTCATCAACTTTACGGTCAAGGTGTTTTCTCTCCTTACTCCTACATGGCAACCTCGTGCCAAGCCCCCAGCACTTCAGCAGCACAAAGATTAGATCCGACTCCAGTCCCTTCCACTTGGATCCAGCAGGGACCACTTGGGTTGCTGCCAGGGCAAGGGGCTTGCCCAGCTTTTCCAGATAAAGGGGCTGCCTTTCCGGTACTCCAGACACTTCCAACAGGAGCCACGTACACACTCCAGCCTGTGGCTTCTCTTCTGCCACTTCAGCAAGGGACTCAAAGCGTTGCCGCATCCATTGCAAATTGTAGCAGCTCTGCATCTTCAGTGCTGTACTCACAAGCCTGCTATCCAACAGGTATGAAAAAAAATTTCTGCATTTGCTTTTCAAAAATAGATTTTAAAGTGAGACTTCTAAATATTTTTCTATAATACTCTGCCATGTGTATATCTCAAGTGAGAATTGGAAAGTGTCCAGTCTAAAAGGAAGATGGACCTTTAAAGCAAAAGGAGTTTCTGTTTGGTAATCGTGTCCTTCCTCCAGATTTTGTGTCCCCCCCTGGTGATTTTCTGGATAGCCTTTCTGTTGAGGTGAAAGGGCGAGGAGAAAAACATTTGTCCAAAATTAGTCAGTGTGAGGCTAACTTTCATTTTTGTTTTTTTAATTAAGCAAAACTTGGACAATGATATTAAAGCACTGAGACCTTGTTAAGAAGTAGTATCCTAGGCCTTGGTCTCATGTTTTTCCAGGTTAAGTTTTTAAACCTTAAAGATCAGTCAAAAGTATTGTGTAGAACAAGGGTCCTCAAACTTTCTAAACAGGGGGCCGGCGCGTGGATTAGGTGGCAGGAAGTAATCCGCGGCTGCTTGGTTTCCCCCTCCAACCCCCGGCAGGGTGGTTGTGATGTGGGGGTTCTGTAAATACAGGGGGGCAGACTGAGGACCCTGGGGGGCCGTATCTGGCCCAGGGGTCATAGTTTGAGGACTCCTGGTATAGAATATTTCATTCTGCTCGTACTATTTTTGTATCTAAATTTTTTTCTTGCTTAGCTTCTTTATGTTGTATTTTTTTATGCACTGAAGACTAGAAAGTACAAAAGTCTTGGCTCCTTTCTTTTTTCTAAATTATTTCTGCCACAATTGTCAGTCTCACTTAATCACTGGATTACAAAATAAATCAGTCTCACTGAAGTGTTTTTATTCTTCAGAAGAGGAGTTGAAGCAAATTACTGTTCTTTTCCTTGCCCTTACCTTGAATTGGAAAAATCACGTGATAGGTTATTTTCTGGGGAGTGGTGGTCTATTTGTTGTTGTTTTGTGGTGGTTTTGTTTAATTTCCCTAAAACTTCTGAAATTCAGAATAGTGACTCTTTCCTTGGACAAACTAAAGCTCAGTTATTATTCTTTCTTTCTGCCTGCTCCTCCTTTGGCAGCCGCACCTTCACAAAGACAGCTATCTATCCCTGTTTAGAAATCCTACACAGTGAAATCATTACATCTTTTGTGCATCTCTTCTGAGACCTCTGCTGAGAACATTTCAGACAATAATCACTAGTTTCAATAACGTCATTTTTGTCAAGGAAGGGTTCTGAGGAGCTGAGCATTTCTTGTAGACACACTTAAATGTTTAAGAGACAGGCAATTTCTGCCACATGCTCCTTGCCTTGTGCCCCTTATGCAAAGATTACTGTGGTGGCCAAAGTGTGCAGCCTGCCTTACCAGCTGCTAACTATTAAGTCTTCTCCCAGGAGCAGGTGTCCTGAGAATCACAGAATGGTTTGGGTTGGAAGGGACCTTAAAGATCAGCAAGTTCCCACCCCCCTGCTGTGGGCAGGGACACCTTCTATTAGACCAGGTTGCTCCAAGCCTCATCCAGAATACTTGATTCATTACGGTGGGAGGTGGTCCCCGCTTTGCGTTTCTATTTGTTACAGAGCATAGGCTGAAACTCATCATGATGAGTTGTAGTTGTCTCTATCTCAGCTAAGGCCCCAGCCCTCTTCCGTAGTCAAGGGAAGGAAAGGGGCGTCTCGGGTGTGATTCACGTTGCTCAGTTTAGAGTTTATCTTGGGGTAAGATTACTGGTGTCCTGGAAGTGCCTGTTTTGAAGTACTGCCTGTAGGGGAGCTGAGGGAGACCAGCGTAGATTTAGACATGAATATGTAGATCTCTCTCACTGGATGACGCTCCTTGCTTTAAGTTTAAAGGATAACTTGGCTATGTTGCTCAGGTAGAATCTTCTGGGGTGGGAGGTGGGTGTGCGAACGCAGTGAAAACATACCAAGTTTTGCAAGGTGTAATCAAAACTAAAATACAGAAACTTAGGGAATCTGAGGTGTTTGAAAACTCCAGTGAATTAATTAGCGTTTCTGAGAGTGTAAGTGACATTTCACTGGAGTATGATAAATCTTTTAATTTTCACTGTCACTTAGGACTGTCTCAGTGGTTTTACTTCTGTTCCTGTGTATCTCTTAATCTCTCCGCTATCCTTTCTTCTGTATATTATAAAATACAGCATGCTGAAAGGGTGTTTCTTCATATGTCCACATGAAAAAGTCTGGTTTCCTTCATCATGAGAGCATAGCAGCAAGATTAGTTTGTTTGGAAAGTGATAGTTAACCTTAAGGTACGTATTTAATAAGTGAGAGAACTAAAGAATGTATGTTCAATCTTATTCTTGACTCTTTTCATTTCACTTTTGAAGTCCCATTAAATGAAATCAAAGTAGAACTTTCTGAAAAGATTTCTTTTTTACGTGTATTCAAACTTGTTTGTTAACTTCCATGACAAAAAGATTTCCCTGGTTTTTCATTATGATTCTTATTGAAAAGTCAGTAAAATAAAATATGCTCATCTAAGTCTTTTTTTCCCCACTAGCCTTAGACCATAATTATTTTAAGGATTTAGTTCTGTTTACTTTCGGCTATCTGCAAAACCTTTGACAGTAGTAGAATCGGGTCAAAGAAATGCGTTGAAGCTTCATTATCTGAGAGTGTCTAATAATGAAAAATCAGTCATGGAGACCATGTGAGACATATTAGTTATTGGTGCCACCTGGCAGTGCAAGTCCAATCGCGCCTTTTGAATACATCTGTGCCTGTAGGGTTCATTTACATATGAAAACCTTTCTGGTGAGTGGTAGTTCAGGAGTAGTCATGATATTCTTCGGAATGATACACTCTCGGTTAAGATAATTCATTTTCTTTGTAAGTCTTAAAATTCACATGGTCACAAGTGTGTACGTGTGTACGAACACCTAGGCTCAGCTATGTGAATACGCTTTCTGTGGTGTATTGTGACAAGAAACTCAAGCAGCCAAATCAAAAAGGTGATATTAAGACACAAGAGACTGATTATGAAGTTTCTGCATGTATGTGTGTGTTTTATCAATTTTACAATATATATTTTTAATATATCTATACATATCTTAAAATAAGTATTTTTAAGATTAAGAAATTGGTCTTAAAATCACTTGGAAGGTAACAACAAATTTCTGGAATTTCACTTACTGTGTGATTATTGAAATGTTTAATCAAAGTAAGCAATAGAACTCTGCACACCAGACACAAGTTCTGGCAGTCTGATAGCTGTGTTTGAATTCTTGCAGCCACACCACAGAGCTGTTCAGCGGCAGCCCACACAGATCCTCTGGCCGGCTGTGCTGGTCCTACTGCTTCAGCGTGCACCCACGACAGCTTTGTCCAGGTGAGCATAGCCTACTGAAAGGAGGTGAAAGCGAAGGAGACTGTATGAATGAACTGCAGGTTTATACACTTGTGAAATTCAGGATAAAAATTTGAAAATTGATCTGCTTGATAAAGTGAAAGTGGTGTGGTTTACAAATACCTATTTCAAAGAACCACTGACTGTTAAACGGGTAGTTTTGTAATTCAGGTTAGGTTTCAGGCTAGCAGCATAGTGGGTGTCCTCATCAGTGGAGTGTTTTTTTGCTTGACTTCACCAGAATCACTTTTAGTTAATGAGCCTGCAGTTGTATTGGAAGAATGTTCTTGCCTGGACAAAAAGAGATTCTTTAATATTATGAAAATACTGAGAAGCAGCTCCACTTCTTTGTCCCCGACAGCTTCCTGCAGTCCTGAGTTTCATTTGTTGAACGAGAAAAACTAAGGTGACTTTTTGGAATGGGCCCCACCTCAGAGATCTCTTATTAAAAATAACTCCAGTACTTTCTGTAAATGCGTTATGTAATTCTAGTGGAAACTGCACCTTATTTGGAGGGCCTGGCTTATCAGGTATCGGAAGATCTGAAGGAAGAATGCAAGGGCTTCCTTTTCTATTACAGCATAAGGCATATACTTTTTTCCCCCCTCACAGAGGACAAGCGAAGCAAGTTATGCTTATGTGTGTTGAAAAAGGGTTGACCTACCCAAGCTTGATCATCCAGTTTCCTGTCTTGCAAATATCAACCTTTGTCTTTTATTCATGATTTTTTTTTAAAAAATAAGCTTATCCAAGATGGGCAGGTTATGGCCTGGATAACACGTTAGTGTAAGGCTATAAATAGCCAACAGACAGTCATGCCGTCGATATTGTAGTATTTATTTTTCGCACAGTGCATCTTTGTCCTCTCACTTTGATCGTGAGCTGCTTTTTTCATCCAGGACGTGAGGATCCGTCTGAGCGATGGGAAGTCACAATTAAATAGCTTATCTCGGAAGGCCGAGATCAATGGGATAGTAAATCATTCCAAAGGAGTTGTCAAAGGTGGTGTTGTGGCTAGATTGAAGGATAATATACAGTGTCCAAAGGGTCTAGTAAAAATCAGTTGTTTGGAGAAGCAAGTCTGTGGGCAGTGTGTGGAGTCAGAAGAGCTTTAGGCCACTTGCTAGTGGTTGCTTTGTTTCCTGGAAACCCCCAGCAAAAAGCTGCCGAGCATCTGGGCAGAGGCTGTGGGAAGGCGATCCTCTGCATGAGAAGGCCAAAGGCGAGCGGTGCCCTGTATCAGTTCCACCAGGTCAGTAACCAGCTGTCTCTGAGCAGGGTAACACAACTATCGTACCGCGTGGATCAACGGGGCTTCTTGAGATTTCTGAGTCTTAGCATAGCATAGCATAGGTCATTTCTCCTGGAACGTGGTGACAGGCTGTGCAGATGGTACAGAAGACAGCAGTTTGCCTGCGGTTCTTGCTGAGCTGTGGGGAATAATCAGTTTGCCTTTTGTGTGTTCTGGGGCATATACTTCCCCAGACTTCTGCTGGGGGATGTGGCAAGCTGCAGTATTGAGCATCCTGCCCTGCTGGTGTATTGATCATCCATCAGTAACCACTTGCACAAATCCTCAAAAGCGGTAAAATTCATCAGCCCTGGCTGACTAAGCTTTTTTATTGTTCTTCACAAAAAATAGAACTATTGCATGGTATATTTCCTATCGTTCCACTCAATACCTTCCACCAGTTGCAGGAATTCAGTGCGATGCTGTTGAAGCGTGGTTTGCGGGGCGTTTTAGGCTGTTTGGTCATGCTGTGTGCTGCTAGATAGGAGTGGCAAAGCCTATACGAAACTGCTGGACCAGTCCCGAAGACAGTGAACCGTATCGGCGCGCTAGTAGTCAGCAAGCTGGTTACCAGCCCCGTTTCTGTTGGATCCAGACGGTGCTTTGTGGTCTCAGAAGGAAAAGCGGGCACTCTTGGACAAGGAAGCTTAAACCTTGTGCTGTTCCTAACTGGGTCCTGCAGAGAGCATCACTTTTAAGTTTAGGAGAGATTAAGACAGGTGGAGTTTCTGGGTCTTGGAGGCCAGCTGCTGGGCTTGTACAGTACGCACCTGAGCTGCTGAAAGTGTTAGGTGACCCTGACTGGAACATGGACAGACCAGGCCAGTAACTAACTGGTTGGTTGGCTGCAGTTTGCTCTCCAGGAAAAGCTACAGAGAACTACTGCGTGGAATGGCAAGGGGACATAGATGGTTATACCCAGACATGGTGGCTGATGATGGTGTATCTCACCAGATTTCTGAAATCGGGGTTTCAGAGGTTTGTATTACACTCTTACCACAGTTGGTTACAAAACAGGGAGCTCAGGTACAACTTCTTACCCGTTTTTCATTTGGGTTCTCTTAAGTGGGGTTTGGATTAGTGTGATGAATCAGTATCCTTGGGTAGGAATGAGTCTTTTGAGAGACCTCCTGCTATCTTCTGCAACAGCAGTGCTGGCAGCTCACAACCGTTAGCTCAATACTTCCCCGCTGCTTTATCATAGATGTGAACTGAGGCTACATGTTGGATTTCAGCGATTTTTTTGTTCCTGCCCTCACCTCATTTTGTTTTTTTTTTTTAATAGCAGCCCTGCTGTTTGATTATTGCTATTACCATGGTTATTAAGCTGTCAGTATTTCCTTGTGGAGCTGAAGCAAGAGGTAACAGGAAATGGAGGAAATAAACGTGCAAGAAAAAAAGAAGAAAAACTTTCTGACCTTAAAAGCAGTCCTAAGTAGTTTGCTTTTATTTGTAATAAGGAAAGATAATCAGCCATGTTATTTCAAAAAGAAATCAAGTCTGAACTAATTCTGATTGCCCAAGCACTCAAGCCAGATTTGTGTAGTGCTAGCAGGCCCTGAAAGTCCCATGTAACTCTGTTAAACATTCAGGAACAATTCCTGCACAGCTTCACTTCACCCGCTTCAGCACTTCCTGGACCATGGTCTCAGCCATCTCTTGAAGATCCTGGTCTTCTGCCACCATAGTTCAGCAGCCTAGGCGGTGTGCTCTTAGCTGCTTTTTGTCCGGCAGGCTTGGAACACTAAAATGGGGAACAGCTGATGAGTCAGTGTGTTCCTTCACCTCGATTTGCTTTCCTCTTCCTCCCAAGACCCACATCCAGACAAGTCCCTAGCAGTCAAGCTTGAAAAAATCTGGTTTCTCTGTACGCCACCTGGCACACGCAGGTTTTGAGAGCACAGAAGGAAATGATCCTTTTCCTTGCATCACCTGGCTGTAAGCTGCCAGCCCAAGGAAGTGTTCTTGGGACAGGAGGCGCTCTGAAAGTCCACTGCAGGCTGCCAGCCTCATGCAAAGTGGGGAGGAAGTCATGAGTCAAGAACAGAGCCAGGCAGCAGCCCAAAGTTGTCCTCTCCCATCAAATGCTCTTTTGCAGCTTGACAGCTTGACTGCCATGGCAGAAGGAGCCGAAGCCTTCACCCTGGCACAGATAGCACCCCACACTATGCAGAAACGCTTCCAGAGAGGCTCTTGCAGGGCATGGAGCCAGGCAGCTTTTAACGGGCACCCTGCTAAGGAGAACCAGGCAACAGCAGGCTCTCCACTAAGCTGATCAAAGACCTCCTTGAAGAGAAAACCAACTCACAAATGTCCCATCACCGGCACTGTCAGGTTCAGGGGTGCTGCACCTTTGGATGCAGAAGTCTTTGGATGACAACCAGAGTTTTCACCCGCACATGAAACCAGCACCATGGACGCTAAGCCCATTGAGTGCAGCTCACAGGTTCATGCTAAATGTGAGTCTGTGCACAGATGGGACCACTCAGAGTGCCCAGGCACACTTTTGCATCACAAAGGGCTAGTGCCTCACATCCAAGATGCACAGGGGAAAAGAAATAATAGAAGGAGGGAGACGAGCTAGTCCCCAGCGAGGCAAGGAACGGGTTACAACCCAGTGGGCTGGCAGAGCAGACCCAGGATCTGACAGCCACCCTCAGGTGAGGACACATGGCACACCAGCCAGTTGCCACCTCCTCAGCAGCCAAGCACTTCTCGCAAGCCCCGAGCACCTGTGTGCATGGCAGCACCTTCTCCCAAGGCCCGGCTACCAACGCACTGCTGCACAGCAGAGGTAGCCCCCGGCATCCACCCGGCTCCTACTCACTGGCCTCCCTTTGCTGGAGCCCACAGCCCACAGCCTGGAGTTGCATCCTTGTTCCCTGTCCTCGAGAAGAGAGCCCCAAGGGCTCTTCTCCACACCCCTCTCCCCGCACCCAGTGGGAGGGAGGGCTCTGGGCAGCGGCGGGTGCTGGCAGGCGGGACTGCTCCGGCCAGCTGGGGAGCATGTGACAGGCTGTGTGACATGCCCCTACCCTTGTGCTCTCTCCAGCTACAGCGGGACAGGCGCAGGACCGAAGAGTACTTGAATCAGAGCCTGCCATACCTGGAGGATGATCAGGCCACCTTGCGAGCAACAGCCGTCAGGTTCATCGGTGAGCCACAGCCCCCAGCGTCCCGCTTTTGGCAGCCCAGCCCCAGTCCCGCCGCTGTACCGGCAGAAAGGAGCAGCCCTGTGGCTGCCACAGCCTCGGCTGCCCCGTGCAGGACCTTGGCCTCTCTCTCCCACCCTTGACCATGCAGGTGGGTTTGGTGGCTGCCTTGCTCAGTCCCACCCGCCTCAGCTACTGCTCTTCCCTGGGGTCAGCCTGATGAGGGGGAGGAGGGCATGCAGCCCAGCCAGCTGAGCTGGGGGCTGTGCTGCTGGGAGCACGCTGGGGAGTGGTGGGTCTGATGAAGCTCTGTCCCTAGGGCTTGCTGGGCAGCTCCTGAGGGACCAAAGGGAGGAGAAACTGGCTGAAATCTGCAGCGGTGAGTAGGGAGCATGGGCTGGAGGGGATGCCTGGTGGTTTTCGCAGACATGGCAGTTCATCTCTGCTCCGTTTCTTTCCATCACAGCCCTTCAGACCTTGGAGGAAGACAATGAACCCTCCATCTGTTCCCTGGCAGCTCAGACCACCTCCATCCTGAGCACTCCAAGGGTGCGGCAAACATCATGATGCACCCTGCGATCACTGTGCTGCTGGTGCTGCTAAGACAGGCAGAGGTGCAGCTCTTCTCCAGAGAACGGCTGCAATTCAATAAAGCTGGAACAAGAAGCCTGAACCCAGGGTGTCTTTCCCATGTGGAACTGACAGGCAGCGAGGAGAGGGCATGGGATGGGTGGTCCCAGCTCTGACCTCCCTGTAGTTCTCCGGGCATCCCAGCGACACCACAGTATCTGCTTTTACTGCACTGCCACGTCCCTGCACCATGATGCACTCAGGAAGGTTTCCATGCAGAGTACAGAGGTGCTAAGGGGGGCAGAGGGACCCTGCAGGGCTCCCTGAGGGACTGTGGGACAAACAGAGTGCCTGGGTCACCATGACTGCCTCGGGAGGGCTCCCAAGGTCTGGCTAGTCGAGCAACAGAAGGCTCTGGGGCATTACATGGAAGAGTGCCGTGGGGACTCGAGTGGAATGGTCAAGTCTAGGGACCAGGCCCCCAGTCCAGCGGGCTTTCTTTGAGTGCTTGAGGCTCTGCAGAGGGGTCTGGGGTGCAAGGAAGGCCTCAGGACCTGGGTGGACTAGCGCAAGCCTAAGACAGCTCCAGGGCAAAGACAGCTCCAGCGCACTGCAGGGTAGAGGGTGCCCAGGGCCAGGTGGCCTCCACAGCCATCAGGGACCTGGGCACAGGCACTGTCATGTGGGGAGGCAGGGAGCGTGGCATGGGCTTGTTGTGCTCATCATCTCCTTGCCCCTTTGCAGTGCCTTGACGTTGCAGCTAGTCCAGGCACTGCCCCCCACCAGCACAGGGACCCTTGCACAGCACTCCAGCTTAAGATCACTGGCACCGGCTGCCCAGAGAGGCCTCTGGAAACATTCCAGCACCACCTGCACAGGATTTTGTGCAACCTGCTCTAGCACAGCCTGCTTTTGCAGGGCGTTGGACTGCATAATCTCCAGAGGTTCCCTCCAACAACGACCATTGTGTGATTCTGGGACTCGTGGCACTTTGGATGAGGAAGAAGAGGTCAGGATCTTCAGGCAACACAACATCTGACTGCCCTCCCAGTGCCTGTCCAAGAAACCTGCCAGTCCTCACTAACAGAAGTTGGACCTCCACACATGGACTTGAAGATGTGCATGAGCACTGCAGGACAACAGCCTTCTCTCTCTTCCCCATCCTCCACTGCAGGGCGAGCGCAGATGTTCTGTGGAGGGAGCACCAGTCTGCACAGGCCCTGCTGCCCTCCCTGTCATGCACTGGCCATTCTACCCCGGGCTCCCTCTACTGTGTCCCACACCACTGGCCTGGTGTGATGGCAGAGCCAGTGGCACTACCCGGCTCTGAACCTTCCTGGTCCATCAGGGCAACCTGGGTGCCAGTGGGGAAGCTGGGAATTGCCCTTGGCCAGGGCCTCTCCCTGGAGCTGCCAGAGGAGGAATTCCTTGTGGATGGCAGGGATGCCAAAGCATGAGGAGTTCCCCATTGGATAGCAGGGACAGTGCGTAGAGCCCCATCGATTTGAAGCCACCCCCAGCAGCCCCTCAGCATGGCCACGGTCACACAGAACCTCACCGAGGAGCTCATCCATATTGTCCAGGACACCCTCATAGTGACCAGGCAGTACCAAAAGTTTCTGCAAGCAATGATGGCCAAGTGGCAAGAGGCGGTCTGTAGTGGGACACACACCACGCTCACCACCACCCCACAGTTCTCTCCCTCCCCCACCGCCAGGAAAGAGGAGCAGCAGGAAAGAGGATCAGGTCTATCCAGGGCTGCTGGATCCCAGAGGGTGGCCCCAGGTCCTTCAAGTGGAGCTGCTGGGGGCAGATGCGCACATGGTGAAGATGGCAGATAGGGACAAAGACCAAGGGCAGGACACGGTGCCAAGCAGAAGCAGCCCTGCGCAGGTGGGCAGAAGGAGCCCAATGGGGATGAGGAAGAGGAGCCCCATGACACCAGACAGAATCAGCTCCATGGGCCTGGGCAGCACCATCCACGTGGGGCCAGGCAGCAGCACCCCAGCAGACCCCAGGCCCCAGCACCATGTCCCCATGGGCAGGGCACGTGGGCAGGCAGCCTCAGGACCGTGCTGGGCAGGATTGTGCCTGCAGGACGGCTGCTCCCACCTGTGGGGCTGCCCAAAGGCTTGGTGGAGATGCGACTGCCGGCACCACTGTGTCTGTTTCTGCAAGCCCCCATGGTGGCAGCACTGCTCCCACAAGAGCAATGGGTTCCCCTGCCAGTGAGCAGCTGGTGGGGTGCAGGGCTGGGACCCCCTTGGCCTGCCCCCTCATCTGAAAGGTTAAATCTTTCCTCTATCCATGGATCTATCTGTGGAGCTTATCCACCCATCCCGCAGCTGGGGCTGAACCCAGTGGGGATGGTCTGGCATTGGGCACTGCTGGCACCCACAAAATGGGGGGTGGGGGTGTCTGGTACCAAAGTGGGTGTGCTGGCATGTGGGGACCCAGCTGGGCTGGAGAAAGGGGCCAGCATGAACCTCATCAGGTCCAACAAGTGCCTACTCTGGCCTCTGGGGAGGAACAAGCCCAGGCCCCGGCACAGGCGGGGGCCACCTTGCTGGAAAGCAGCTTGGCAGAGAAGGTCCTGGTGGGCCCCTCAACGAGCTGCCTGCTGGGCAGGGGATCTGTTCCCCTTGCAAAGGGGGGATCCAGTATGTATTGAGACCCCACGGTGAATCCATACACCACAAATAGAAAGTCATGTTATCCCCAGGTTGGCATATCCAAATGGATAATAAATGGGGTATGGCCTTGGTGCCTTAAACATTTTAGTCCAAACTAGATAACAGAATTGAAACATGGGAATAAACCCCCCACCCCATCAAAACACTCCCCTCAGGAATTGTTTGTGAACCATTTGTTGTGAATCGTGGAATAGAACAATGGAGCATGGCATACCCCAGACTTGTGAACCTTTATTCCAAGCACGTGTCCTTGTTGGGGTTTTCAGGCACCAGGGTTTAAACTGCATAAAACGTTTGCATAACAGGTTTGCAGGTTTGCAGATCCCACGTGTTATGCAAAAACTACGAATCAAGGAAACACATTGCAATATGCAGTTTTGCTTACCCACAAAACAAAATGAAATTTTGCATGAGAAGGAAAAAAAACAAGCTACAACCTATCAACACGCTCCACCGTTCAATATCCAGCCCCTCAGGGTCCTTTCTGAGCATGTTCGGATGGGAAGATGTACTTTGCACTAACTACTTCCTCAAAATTATTTACATATGCATAAGGCACTTGCATATGTCACTTTGTTCCTGGGGGCCTTTCTTGGGGTCTTTAGAGATCATTGGTGGTCAACAACTTGGTGAACTTCAGCTGAACTTTCCTGGGGCACCTGCACTCTACTTGTTGTTATAGAACTTCATTTATTCTCTGTGCTGTATGGTCTTGAAGGCAACACACCATTAACCCACTACCCTCATCTACTGGTATAGCCCAGGTGCCTCAGAAAGCTTGCCACCCCTTACTGAGCTTATTCAATAGGTCGAGTTAATCACTGCTTTAGCTGCAGCCTCTCCGAGTGATTCTTTATAACTCAATCCTGTCAGCGAGGAGAAGCGTCCAGCTCTGCCACTGAAGGCAGCAGCCTCGAGTCACCAGGCTGCTCCCTACAGGAAGCAATCCTGACTGCCTGGATCTCGCCGCTGAGAGGCTGTATTTAAGAATGAAGTGTTTTCCAGCAAGGGAAACAAGGCTTGAGCACTCATACTCTGGCTGGTGACTCTCCCAGGCAGCTGCATATTCCCAGTCCCTCAGCAGGGCAGGTGTAGCCAGAGCCCTGCTGGAGTCAGCAGCAAAACACACTAGCCCTATTCCTGCAGGAACTACAAATGCCGGGGCGGCTGCGGGGCCTCTTTCCCTCCTTAGCTCTCGGCTCACCCCCAGGGCTGCCCCAGTCGGGTCTGACTCCAGCTGCCCCAGGGCCTGGCACTCCAGGGGGTTGGAGCCTCCCCACTGAACCCCCGGGCAGCCAGCAGGCAGCAGACACCCCTGTGCCAGCCCAAGAGCATCCCTCATCCCACGGCCGGCCACAGGTGCCCTCAGCCGGGCCACAGGCCCAGCACAGGCTGTGCCTGCCCAGCCCAACATGGCTGCAGGAGGCTGAGGGTGGGCAATGGCAGCTCCCAGCGTGCCCTGGGAACAACCTGGCCATGGGGCAGCCCCAGGCCTACAGCTCCCAGCATGCCCTGGGAACAACCTGGCCATGGGGGAGCCCCGGGCCTACAGCTCCCAGCATGCCCTGGGAACAACCTGGCCATGGGGCAGCCCTGGGCCTACAGCTCCCAGCATGCCCTGGGAACAACATGGCCACGGGGCAGCCCCGGGCCTACAGCTCCCAGCATGCCCTGGGAACAACCTGGCCATGGGGCAGCCCCGGGCCTACAGCTCCCAGCATGCCCCGGGAACAACCTGGCCATGGGGCAGCCCCAGGCTTACAGTTCCCAGCATGCCCTGGGAACAACATGGATGCCAGAAGCCCAGGGCCTACAGCTCCCAGCATGCCCTGGGGCATGCCTTCTCCCAGCAGGCCATGGGACATCCGTGCCCTGCAGTGGGGCCCTGGGGGTCACCAGCCCCCAGGCCCGGCCCTGCAGGCCCCACGGCCACTGCCCGGGGCTGCCTGAGCACAGGCCCGGGCCCTGGAGCCTGGGTGGGGCAGGGACGAGGGGGAGAGAGGCACCGAGCGACAGGGAGACATGGGTCAAGGCGGAGGGGTGGCCAGAGAGGGACAGGAGGGGGCCAGAGGGGCAGGGGGAGTGGGAGGGGCTGGGCAGGGATGGAGAAGGGACAGGGACTGGCGAGGAGTGGGCAGAGGGATGAAGTGGGACAGAGACAGAGGGGCAGGGGGGTGCTGCAGGGAATGCAGGATCAGCAGCAGGAGAGAGGGACAGGGAGAGGAGTGGAGGGGCAGGAAGGGGGACAGAGGCACAGACCAGCACAGACAGGGTGAGGGGACAGGATGAGCAGGCTGTGGCTTTGGCAGTGGGTAGCAAAGCTGCTTCTGTGGTGTGCCTGCTCTCCTGAAAGGAGCTCCTGCACCAGCCTGAGGGCAAAAGAAGAGGGGCAAGGAGCGAGGTGTCGCAGTCCTTAGTTTGCAGGTTTAATGTATCATCCCTGTTCAGAAAACACAGTGTGTATGTGTGTCAGTGGTGCCGGCAAATTTTTATTCTTTATAGCAATTTCTTTAAATACCAGACTTCATGCAGAAGGTTCACATGGTGCTGTGCTTCTAGTAAACGGAATTGCTTTTATGCATGCTGCAGTCTGGAGGTGGCAAGTGCCAGGTTAGAGATGAAGATGGAAATGCAAGTGATGCACATGCAGTGGTGACTCTGCCACAAGCATGCTGTGTATTGACCTGGGAGAACGCTGCAGGGACTCTCAGAGTCAAGGTTTTCAGTGCTGTTTCTGTGTTTGATACCCAAGGGATGGTTTCCCTCTGCGTGTGTTTCTGTGCAGGCATATGCATGGAACATGGGTGTGTCCCTGTGCCATAGGTGGGACTGATGGCAGCTTTTCATTTCATTCCAACTCAAAAGTAAAGAAAGATTGTACCTGCAAAAGAATTCAAACAGTCGTCTTTGTTTCCCAAAGCGAGCATAGAAGTGTGGGGGAGCGGTTTACAGGTTCAGAACTTCAGCCAGCTCTGGATGGTAAACCCTCAGGAGAGGAAAGAGAAGCCCCGCTTTTTTAAATACAGCTCTGCTTCCCTTAATGTGTCTTCTTGTTAGATTGTGTCAGTAATCAGATTAAAAGAACATGATTAAATTGTGCTTGCTTATCGAGATATTTGAGGGTTATTTACTGTCTTAAATCCTCTTACGAAGTGAGGCACACTGTTGCCCTGTGGGAGTACAATGTTGTGACTGGTAATTTTCCTTTTCTTCCCTAGTGTACGGATGCATTTATGAAGGCAAGTGTTGGGTCTTATTGGTGCCACACAAGAAACCAACGTGTGAAACCCAGACATTCACTGTTAGAAACAGGAAGAAGCTATGGGCCCTTGCTTCAGATTCTGCAAAAGATGTACCAAGGCTGAGGAAAGTGGCAAAAAGGGAAGAAATGCCGTAGCATAACTTTGGGATGGCAGGTGAGGTTTCCATCAGTGTTCCTCAAATGTAGCAGCCTCATTTTGTTTGCGGATGTGGTGTTGAACTCAAACTACGAGCTAGTTTCCTTTATTGTGGGTGATACTATAGCGCACGTACCTTTCATGTCCCAAGTGAAGTTGCCAAGGCTCTAGTTAAGCTTCTGCAGAACCACCTCAAACTTTCCTTAGTGCGTGATTTCCTTCAACAGTCAAGTCCAGGTCTGTGGCATACAATAACCCCTCCCCCATTTGGGATCTGGATGTGGCTGATTTTTAATTTAGACTTATCTGCTGTTAGAGATTTTCTTTTTTTGGTCCAAATAGGGAAATACTTGTTGTGTGCGTTCTTTTGCTTTTTCATAGTGGTGTTCCATGTTTAGTCATTTGTTCCTTACAAAAATAATGTATGGGTGTCTATGAAGCTGGAGGGGTTTACGTTCTGGTGGCTGAATGTAGCAGTGGAGCTATCTTGCTGTATTTAAATCAAGAGGAACATAATGTAATTTCACTTAAAATCTGGCCTTGGTAGGCAGATCCTACCCTGATAAGCATTTAAAAAAAAAATTCAAATCTGTGACAAGGTATAGATGGAGCACCTGAACTGGTGCAAGGCCGCAATTCTCTCGCTGGTATCCACACATTGCAGAACTGTTGCCATCATGACCTTGAAATAGTGAGCCATTAATGTTAACTACTAGCAGCTTGTGAACCTAACAGTCAAGGTAGAAAATAATTTCCCACTGCCACCTTTTTTTAATTTTCTTTTATGTTTTAAAGTTTCTGATTTGATACTTTCTGATGTATTTGAAACCTGTGTCATATCCTGTGTGGTTTGTGACACGTGTGTGGCAGATGGGACTTTTCTGCTTGGAGAGGTGGTGAGATGGAGAGTGGAGAATGGTTTTATGGCACAAGTGTGAAAGTATAAAAAGGGATTAAGAGGCTTGTGTACCTTGCTGCCAGTTCAGTGGCATGAGAATTCCTGTAATGACAAATTCCTTCTGGCTCTGAAGGAATGAACATGCCAACCTGCTGAGGTTCCACCCAGAGCAACACTAGCAACGGATGTCCTTCCCAAATGGTGAGGTGGTTGTAAGCTTCATCAGTAGTAGAAGCTGTGGAGAAAGTCACAAATCATCTGCCGTTCTGCAAGTCAAGTGCTTGGCTCTTTTGTCACTAGTGTTGATTTAAGGGTACACTGCTTATAAATAGCACTTGACCTTTGTAATTCTTCCTACTGCTAAGTTCTCGGTGCCATAAGAGAACCATTGTGCTGTGAAGGCCCTGTAAACATACGGCGATGTTTGTGTTTATCCATTTTGCCTTCCCTTAGATGATGTTATTTTGTAATTTGAAACCTTAGTGGCAGGATTTGGGGCTTTATCCTGATCAGCCATCTAAGGGCCAGCTCTCGGCTGCAGCTGCAGCATAGGTATTCAGGTAGTTTGAGCACCAAATGAAACTTCCACTTGGCTCTCATTTTGGCTTTTCCCTTCCTCTTAATTTTTATATTTTAATAAGGAGGTTTAAGTATTTGGCTTCCTTACAGAAAAAAAAAAAAAAAAAAAAGAACAGTGCTATCCTTGTCCTGTTATGATAGACCCCTAATCTGGAGGGCAGAAAGCTGAGACCACCAGGAAGATGTTGAGAGGAAGGGGAAGAATGTTAGAGCCATGAGTTGGGTGTTCAGCTGGCCAGATCTGAGGAGATGGAAAAGGTGCCTCCCAGGTAGCTACAGGGAAGCGCAGGAGAGCAGCTGGGAGCCAGAAGTGTGGTGTGGGCATACGGAAGTGCTATGCTGTGGTGTGTCAGGCAAATTATTTTCAGGAAGTTTCACATTTGTTGTCATTTCCCAAGCTCCTGAGGTGCAGGAATGCTGGAGGCAAGAAGCTGCCAGCATCAACTATGTGGAGAAAGAACACTTCTATCTCCATTTTACTTTCCTCACTTCTGTGTTGTAGTGGCAGGGCAGTAAAGACCCGGACCCAGACCCGGATCCTGACCCTGACCCTGACCCTGTGAGTATGCAGGCAGCTTGTGTGGCCAGTGCCGGTGTGGTTCTGGCACAGAGGATCAAGCGCTTCATGCTTCAGAGCTGTCAGGCTGACACTCTTCAGCACTCAATGAAGCTCTAAATTACAGCTAAAGGAAGAGAGAAATTTTGCTTCAGAGCTTGATAATGTTGTTCTGATCCATCCTTTTGCTTGTTCAGTGGCTACAGAAGGGAGCCACTGCCTTGGTAGGAGCATCCATTGAGTTCTTCATGTGTGATATTAGAGGATCATTGTGTCTGTTTATGCATGAGATCATTACAGTAGGTGTTTTGAAGATGTTCACATGTGGTACATAAAACCTTTGCCAGTAAAATAGGAAATCCATGCAGTGGGGTCTAAAGCACGCAGATCCAGTGCAATCCTCCAAAGAGCTTTGAAAGTCTCTCCCCAAGGGTACAGACCTGGCTGTTGGTGATTCTGTTGACCTGCCTTTTATAGCAGGTTGCTTGGAGAAGTTGCTGTGTCAGAAGTCGTCTTCTTAGGGCTGGATGCTGCAAATGGTAGGATGTTTAAGGAAGCAAATGAATAACCTTCAGACTTGGTTTTATTCTTTTAACAGATTGTACACAAATGTAGTAGCCTGAGTAGGCTGGAATGCCTTTAGCAGGGGAATGTGACCTGACTGCACAGGAGGCAAGGAACTCTCTTCTTCTCACTGACCATGAGCCCTCAGTTTCAAGGCAGATCTGAAAACGAATATTTGACCCATGGGAAATGCAACTTCAGATACGTAACTCAGGTGGGACTGCCGTGTGTGCCCTGTGATAGGAGCCGTGTATCCCAACTGTGAACGTAGAGATTGGGCCCGGTTTTTAGCTTGGTTCAATATGAACTCTGCTGACTGATTCTGTGATCAAGAGCAGGCAAGTTGCCCCCTGAGAGGATGTTGTCATGGGTGGAAGGGTTGAAGTGCGGTGACTGCGTCAACAAACAGGTGGTTTGAAAAGTCTTTTGGGCAAGGGTCTGCTACGCTGGTGTAATGCCTTTTCCCTTTACAAAGGTGTCCAGTAAACACAAGTGTTCCTGCATGTGTCCAGTAGCGCAGAGACCTCTGTACTTTCTTTGAACTGATTGTTGTATAAGATCTGGGGGTTTTTGGACAGCTCTGAAAATTGTTCAAAAGGTGTCTTGTATGTTGTGTCAAATGGGTCATCACTTCCATAAACCTCTAGCCTGTAAAGAAGAGCCGTGGAAGTAAGGAGATTTTTTTTCTCTCTCTTTTTATTGTTACTGAGAGGAAAAGCAGTGATTAACTATTTGACCTGTGATACCCCCAGATGCAGGCTGTGCAGTGCATTTGAGGTGGATCACTCCTGTAGTGCCAAGACTGAGCCCAGACTCCTCAATGCTTTGCACACTGGCAGTGGAAGTCCTTGTGCAACTGTGGGTACTGGCTTTCTGTGCTGTAGCATGAAAAATACAAAGCACTGGGGTCAAGGTTTGCAGAGAAGCAGGAAAAAGTTGATTATTTTGTGCTAGGAAGAGAATGTCCTGTAGTTTTCAAACTTTGAATGTCTCCACTTGGAATTTAAAAACTGCTTTTAACTCTGCTGCTATGTTTCAGTGGGCGGGAAGGTGTCTTGTAGTTAGAGATGATCCGTTCCCTTAAGAAGGATCTTTGCCTTCTGAGTTGAGCTTTCTTGGCTTTACATAAAAGTGCCTCAAGTTGTACGATTTCAGATGGCAGTGAGGGAGTTACATCTCCGTGGGGATTTAGAGACAAATCCAGAAGTATGTTGCCTTATCGTTTCAGTATATGAACTTTTCTAAACAGGATTTGCTGGGTTTTGAGCAAGAGACCCACTTTTCACGTGCCTACATAAACCCCGTTTTCTCAGACAGACACATGCATTATGGTTTGTGATGCAATACTGACTTGATTCGTAAGCCGTACTGTGCTGTGCTCTTCTGGGCTTGTCGTAGTCCTTTGAAACACAGCCCTGCACATCAAAGGGGCAAGCTGTGTCATCTGCTTTCCCCCACAACACAGAACAATGTAACTGTCATAAGTACAGGCAGAACAAAACTAGTTGAGGGATTTGTGGGCTGCTGTTTGAATCATGGTGGGCCAGGAATCAGCCCATGCTTACTAATACGTTTAATTGTCCTACGCCACCTGAGGGGCAGGACAGTGTCAGGGCGTTTTCCCAGGGAATAAAACTGGACATGTCTGATTCTCTCTGAGGGTCCCCTATTTAAAAAGACATCCTTCAGCACCATCTGGGTGCTTGGTGTTCTCAAAAGGACCCAAAGGGATGAAGTTCACTCCTGCTGCCTGCGTGACAGCAGGAATTATGTCTGTGCCTGTGCTTCTGCGCACTTCGAAACTGCCTCCATTTCTTTGCTTGGCCAACCAGAAAAAAACCAAAAAAACCTAAGCTGAGTTGGCAACAGTGTCTTGCTGTCCTCTCTGAAGGAAGTAATTTACCATCATCTCACAGCTTGTCAAACGTGTACTAAGTGTGAAGAAGAACATGACGTGCACTGTCCTAAGCTCTCAGCAGGTCAGGTTTTGCTGTCCTCTGGAAACTGTCTAGCTCTTCAGTTTTTCTCTACGAAGGACACATTGTTTGGAGTAGTGATGAAGTGGCCCCCAGGTGTCCCAGCTTTGTTTCTAAATGCTATTAAAGTATTTTGCCTCCTGAAGAGACTGTGTTCCTCATGAGGAACGGTTACTTCTCAATAAAGTGACCCCCTTTCCATCTAAAGGGATGGAGCTTGAGACTGTGGAGGTGGAGGTGCTTGGTGAGGGAGGCAGCCAGGCAGTGCCACTCTGGGGGTGCCCAGCTGTGCAGAGCAGTGACGGCACCCATGTGCCTGGCGAACGCTTCTCTCGCAGTGTTGCAGGGAGAAGGTGTGAGAGTGCTGGGAGAGAGCCGGCGCCCCTGGGAATGACAGCAGCTAAAGGTGAGGGCTGGCTGCGTGGGCAGCAAAGGGTGACCCAGCCATTCCCTTTGCAAATGCAGTGGAGAGGGAGGGAGCCCCTCCATCAGCACAGTAATGTCTGCTGGGGCAGGGCCGGAGGCACCGGTACCCAGGGCAGGGCTGGCAGGGGGTCTGAGAGAGCCACTCCGCCACCCCCTTGCTTACTGACCCTGTGGGGAAATCACTTTGGGGGCAGCGATTAAAAAGTGCATGCAAAGTTTTTCGGTCCAGTTGGAACACTGAGAAGGGGTTCAGGGCCTTTCTCAGAGCGCCACACGTTGCATAGTCATGTGTCATACACAGGTTTGGTGACTGGTTTCTCGCTTCTAATGCAAGTGCGTACGCATCCTCAATAGCACTACTGACGTGTTTTGTGGACTACGCATGCTCCCCAAGCGGGATTTTGGCCTCTTTGGGGCAGAACTATTTCAGTTAGAGGTCACCACCTCCCACTGCCACAATTATCTTTGTCCTATTTTAAACTCATTTTCTATTGATGTCAGTGGATCCCAAGACCTGATCAGCTTGCGTTCTCTTGCAGCCAGAACTTTCCTCATTAGAAGTCTTCTTCCTGCACAACTTAGATAACGGCGCTCTTTCCATTACCTGGTCTTTGTGTATCACGCCTGCCAAGGCTGCCTCCCTTGATGAGAAGTCGCTTTATTTGTAAATACTTTCGAGAGTGGGTCAGCTCGGTGGAGGTGTCACCTCAACAGAGGGGAAGGTGGAGGGTCTGATCTCTGCATGTGGCAGGGGCTGCATTAACCCTCATCTCCCGCTGCGTGAATGACCGCAGGCAGAGGCACTGTGCAAGGAACATCAAACGTTTAATGAATTAAGAAAGACAGATCTGGTAGAGGGCTGGGACTGCAGTGGGTGGGTGCAGGTCACACGTCAGAGGGATCTGTGCTCCACACCTTCTCTATCAATATATCAACGGCGACTGGGGCGGTGTGGAGCACTTTGTCTCCTGGTGTTCCTCAAGGTTCTGGCTCACTTGGTGGGCACATAGTTGCTATTGGATGCCCTCTGCTTGCTGCTGCCCCCCTGCTCCCCCCTACAGCCCACCGCCATGGAAACCCTGTGTGGCTTCCCCTCCCAGAGGGTTTTGGAGCTTTTTGCCACCGGGCACACCACCATCTTCTTCCTCTTCTTGGGTGGCATGCTGCCCTGTGGGGATGTCTCTGGCATCCTGACAGTGTCAGCCAATGTGGGGCGCTTGGCCTGTTTGCCAGCAGCCTTGCCTGATCTGGGCACCACCCGGCAGGAGGAGATGCCCAGTGGTGGTGGCAAGCGGGTCAAAATGACCCGGGGCTGCGTCCGCAGCACCTCCTCCACCAGTTGGGCCATGCAGGGTGGATGATGCTGGGGTGCAGTCGGGGGGCTGGCCAGGGGACTCCTCAGCAGGATCCGCTGAGGACTCTCTGGGAGACCCTGGTGGGGACCTCTGGGCATTCCTTCAAGGGGCTCTCCTCTGAAGTGTCCATAGGACCCTCCTGAGAGGGCTCCATGGGACTCTCTGGCAGCCGGGTGGGGAAGACCGCTGCCAGCCCACCCTGCCTGCCCGTGGTGTCCAGCAAGGGGGATGTTGCCACCCTCTGCCAGGAGGGGTTGGTGTCCTCCTGCGTTGCAGCCACCACTTGGTCTTTGGGACAGTTGCCCTCCATCATGCACTCCAAGAGGTCAGGGATCCTGTTGAGGGTGGTGGTCAATACAGGGACATCAGGGACACCACGGTCGGTGTCCTTGCTGTCCCCCAGCCCTGCCACCAGTGATTGCTCCTTGGAGCAGCCACCCTTTGCCATGTACTCTGAGAGCTCCGGGAGCTTGTTGAGGAGGGTGGTCAAGCAGGAGCCGCTGAGAACTTCAGGGAGCTCCAGGATGCTGTAGAGCCAGGTGAGCGGGTCACTGCTGTCCATGGTGGCCGAATGCTCATCCTGAAACTGCAGATTGTCCTCTGCCAGCTCAGGAGAGGCCTTGTTGAAGGCATCTGGCTCCAGCTCGGGCAGGTCCAGGAGATTCTCTGGGCTTGCCAGGGTGGTCACCACTTCTGAGAAAGCAAACGAAGCCAAGCCACCCCCAGGGTGATGCAAGCCTTCCTTGGTGCAGGTCACCTCCTATGGGCTCTTCCACCCTGCAGACCTTGGTGCTTGGTCCTGCTTCTGCCAGAGAGCATATCCAGGGCGGGCTGGCAGGGGGTGGCAGCAGGGATGCCATCCTCACTGACCACCCCGTCATTGTTAAAGGCCTCCAACAGCTTCTGGGCACTGCCAGGATGGGTGCAGAGCACAGGGGCGACCAGCTCACAGTGCTGAGCCGCAGGGTGTTGGGGTGGCAGGGGCCCAGCATGGGCAGGGACGTTCAGCACAGTGCAGCCCGTAGGGTAGAGGGGCTGCCCCTGGCCCACATCCCATGGGCCCAGCCCCACTGGCTGGTGGGGCACAAGTGTCCCCATCACCACTTGCTGTCCCCGGCCATAGGCATGGGGACAAGGAGCAGGCAGAGGGGGCAGCTGCACACTGCTGGGGAGCTGCAGCACGTGTGGCAGCTGCACGACCTGCCCCGAGTCCCCCAGGGGCCCCTGCACCCCCTGCCAGGTTGCCTGGGTGGGCTGGTGGGTGATGGTGTGGAGCTGGGAAGGCCAAACGGTGATCAGCAGCCCCGAGACAGGGGGCAGCACACCAGCAGTGACCGATGGCGGCATGGTCAGGGTGGTGAAGCTCATGCCGGGCACCTCTGATGCCATCGGCAGCTGGAGGGGGAACCTCTCTGTTGGCAGAAGCAAAGGGGGGTGATGGGGCGAGATGCTGGCAGACAGAGCTGGTTGGGGGTTACCCGGAGGGCAGGAGCACCATGAGGAGCGTGCTGCTTTATGCCGCGGCAGTTGGCCAGTGTGGCATTTGTTGGGGCAAACAGTGTTCTGGGGTTCCATCTCCATGGCGATCATTATGCCAGCACCTGGGTCAGCCACCATTGTGAAATTTGACTTTTAATGACAGAACAACTTCCCATCTCAATGGTTTCCCATTCTGCTGATGCTTTCCTGCCCTCAGTGCTGATTTCCCACCCACACCATAGTTTCCCATCACAACTCTTTTTTGGTTTGGGAGTTGAGTTTCATGTCAAAGGGGAGTTTTCACGTTAATTTCTGTTGATGTCAGTGGATCCCAAGACCTGGTCAGCTTGTATTCTCTTGCAGCCAGAACGTCCCTCATATGAAGGCTTCTTTCTGCCTTCTTTCAGCCAGGGCAGGGCTCGGAGGGAGTTAGAGAGAGCCACTCCTCCACTGCCTTGCTTAGGGACCCTGTGGGGAAATTTCTTTGGGGTGGGGGCAATTTGAGAAAACTGGGACCTCAGAGAAGCGTAGTATTACAGGAAGGTTTTTAGGGTAAAAGACAGCTATCTCTTTCAGGATGGCTGGCATTCACCATCCTAAATGTGTGTTGCCACGGCTCCCTAAGCAACGCAGCCTGCAACCTCAGCACGTGCTGACAGGAGTAACGGAGGCTGGAGCGGAGTGGAGACCCCGCGGCCAGGCTCTGTTATGCTCCTGCAGGAAGGGGAACTTGACGGTACCACAGAGCTGATGAGATGTCCACTGCCATGATTTTCCCTTTTATAACAAATTCGACCAGGGACGAGCAATGACAGAAAAGGCAGGAATATGGTTACGCCAGTACTTCACAGTCCCTTGAACTTGTTGTAGTTCCAGCGTACTGGATGGATTGTGCCCAGATTCTTTCTTTTCCAGTGTGTCTGGTGGAAGAGAGGCAGCTCCTGCAACCCACCAGACTCCTTGGAATTTAACTTCTCGTGCTGGCCCTTGGCACTTTGACTCTGGGACTTCCAGTCCCAACTTGATTAGTGTTGCCCAAATATTTTTCATTGCATCTGTAATACTTTCTGGCCCTTCTGCCCCGCTGAGGATGCCATCAATGTATCGATACACTGTGGGGCCAGGTGGAATGGTGATCTGTGCTAGGACTGTGGCCGGAGCATTGTGAGCGATAGTGGGGCAGTGTTTGTATCCTTGCAGAAAACTGTTTGAAAACATACTGAGTCCCGCTCCAGGCAAAGGCAAACCAGGCTTTTTCTTGTGCGTGGAGCAGAATCACGAGGAATGCATCCCTAACGTGTAAAGCATCTAAAGCTAACCTAACATCTATGCTAACCCTAATGTCCCACAAAAATCACTGGGTAGCTAGGTTACTGACAATGAAAGGAGAGGAAACAGCACTGTGAGAATTAAAATATCCCACTAAGTAAATTTTTTTGTCTACCTATACAGCAGAAGTGTTCTTTCATGTTAAAGTCAGAGTATGTTCTGATTTGCACTGCCCCACTAAATGGTTTTATGCTGTAAAGGTTTACTAAGAAATAATTGTTAGTGTTCTTCCTGGTTATGCGCCCACATCTTATGATGAAAAAATTAGATGATAACGTCTTTGCTGTGCTACACTGTTGTATAACTGAGAGTTAGGTTGTGTTTCATTTCAAGCATTCTCAAAAAATACGGATAATTACAGCTTTTACTAACAGCACTGCAGCAAATGTGAATTCACTGGTGGGCTTTTAAGCCTCACCTCGGCATGTCTGATGTAGGAACAAACATTACAAGTACTCTAGTATTTTTGCCAATGCTTTCCTGCACAAATTGTATTAAAAGCATAGATTCTTCTGGTCTTCCATGCAGAAAGTATGGTGAGAATAAATCTGATATTAAAATGACTTCTTCAGATGTTAGAGGTTTATTTAGAAATGTCCACTACCTGTATTTTTTCTTATTTACTTGTAGTGGGTCATAACAACCTGCAGAGAAGATATGCAAAGTGCGTCATCCCTATTATTTCCATTCCTGGGTTATGATAGAATTTGGCACAGAATTTTAGATCAGTTGCAAAAAGTAATGCTGGGCCACACATATTCAGATTGATCCATGATCCCAGGCAGCTGTATGGGATTTGGTAATTTTCTTTAATAAGTAAAGGAAAACTGCATGTATTATGAAAATGAGAATTTAGTGAGACAAAGTGCAGGTCCAGTTCCTTTTTCACTAATGCACAGAGATGTTCTAACATATCAAACGAAAAGAATTTCTAAAGAAGTAGACCTTTCTGAGCTGGAGAAGAGGTAGATGAAATAGAAAAGATAGATCTAAAATCTGCAGCAAAATATTGCCTCTAAAGCAGGATGTGTTGGGTTTTTTTTCTTTCATGGAAACAAATGAACAATTACTCTGCGATTCTCCAAACTGGAAATTTGCAAAAAGCTGTGTAGCGTGGTTTTCAGTAGTATAAAAAGCAAAAGCTCTTTAGGGTTTCAAGTACATCTTTGCAACAGCTGTTAAAAATATGCAAACACGCAGATTGTTCCATTGTATGAAAACACCTTCATTTACTACTTATTTGTCATACAGGGAATAAACTAGCAGAGACAACCATTGGAAAGTTTTAGATGAGTAAAAAAATCCTCCAAACGAGGAAAAATACCGTGCTATCGGGTAGCTGCAGCTTTGCCGTGTGAGCTTATTATTCACGTAGAGACTTTTTCTAAATGTGTCACTTAAGGCAGGGATGGCTTCTAATTCTAAAAAGCCATTTGCCTAGAGCCGTCGCTCATGTGCCACATACAGGATTTTTATGCTAACACTATTAAAAAATTTCCCTAGAAAATTTTCCACCTCCTTCGAGTAAATACAACCGATGTCCCTAACTGTCTCATTTTCCTATTCCACCATAGGTTGCTGTATTTCAAAGACAAAGTTAACCAACGTCTGATTACTAACCGAGGGCTCAAACCAATTTTTGCAGCAGTCAGGTAGAGAGTGGCCATTTAGTCTGGACCCACTGAAGTGCCAATGTAAATATAAACAAAATAAGGTATATCAAACTTTAGGTTCTCTAGGAAAACAATGGAAAGAATATGAAGAACTACATCTTGTCTCCTGTATGTTTCCCATATGTGTGGTGATCGGCTCCCTGGAAAACAAGAGGCTGGGCTGGTCCTGGCTGTGCCCATGAACTTGCCAGCTGAGTGCTAGGTGGTAGCAAGGAGAGCACTAGAGAAAAGCACAGACCCATTGACCCAGCACCACCATTCTCATGTTCTTCATGCATTTGAGGCCTGTTAGCCATTGTACTGACATACGGAATTAGACTCTATAACTCGAAAGTTATAAAGTAGGTATGTTTATTGCGCGCAGATGCACGGGGGATCGCTCCTCCACAAGCGTGCATGCCCGAAGCGACAAACCATCTCACATTTATACAATAAAACAAATGAATATTCAATTAACGCCTATACATATTCGTTACCTAAACCCGCTTACTCTCCCCTCATATGTTAATTAGCTTATCAGTCCTTTGCCTGGAATATGGTGGCCTTGCAGGTTTGTAGGTGATTCATGTTCTTGTGACCATCCGATCTTCTTCAGCAAGGAGACTTAGCACTCCCTCCCTCTAGATAGCATTGGAATATCTCTCATCCTTTTCTCATTCTTTTTTAAAATAGCCCCTTTGTTAGAGAAAGAAGGGCAGGTGTCTCCCCATCTCCCCTTTGTTAGAGGAAGAAGGGCAGGTGTCTCCTCAAAACTGTAGGCGTCTCCTCAGAGCTGTGTGCCTATGTGACCAGACACCACACCCATGACCAGTCACCATACCTACATTCCTTGAGCAGACATATACAATCAGAATCGATGTCCATTGTCCTCATTTCACACTATTTCTCCATATCAATCCCCCCTTTTCTATCAAACTAAGTAAATTCTTTTACTTAAGCAGTCTTCCCGAATGATATAAAGCATCATACATAAGTGTTACCCTTTTAAACATTCTCCAAACCCACAAATACACCATAATGGTTAGTATTAAGGAAATTCCTAAACCGATCAATAAGATCACAATGGGGTGTACCATAGCGTTAAGAATTCCTGTTGCAGAAGGTGACCAGCCAAAGAGAGTATCCCACCAATTATGGTTTCCATCAGGAAATCATTTACATATTCATTACAATTCCATGAATTCATTTACATATTTTGCTCCTGCGCAATGTCCTTGAGGAGTGGTCGTCTGGGGGTCTTCAGGATGAAGATCAGGAGTCTTCCTCCAGTGAACCTTTTTTACCTTCTTGTTTCTGCACAGACTCTGTTCCTCGATAGACTAATGAGTATGGTTCAAATTCCTTGTTTAGGTAGCATTAGATACACAACAGAAACTTAGGACCAGATGGCCCTTATGAAGATAACAAATCCAAGGACCTTGTGTCTAGTATGACGTGCGGAATTAGACTCTATAACTCGAAAGTTATAAAGTAGGTATGTTTATTGCACGCAGATGCACGGGGGATCGCTCCTCCACAAGCGTGCATGCCCGAAGTGACGAACCATCCCACATTTATACAATGAAACAAATTAATATTCAATTAACGCCTATACATATTCGTTACCTAAACCCCGCTTCGTATGTTAATTAGCTTATCAGTCCGTTTCCTGGAATGCGGTGGTCTTGCAGGTTTGTAGGTGATTCATGTCCTTGTGACCATCCCATCTTCTCCAGCAAGGAGACTTAGCACTCCCTCCCTCTAGATAGCATTTGAATGTCTCTCAACTTTTCTCATTCTCTTTTAAATAGCCCCTTTGTTAGAGAAAGAAGGGCAGGCGTCTCCCCGTCTCCCCTTTGTTAGAGGAAGAGGGGCAGGCGTCTCCTCAAAACTGTAGTTGTCTCCTCAGAGCTGTGTGCCTATGTGACCAGACACCGCACCCATGACTAGTCACCATACCCACATTTCTGAGTAGACATATACAATCACAGTCGGTGTTAAGCGTCCCCATTTCACACTATTTCTCCATATCAAGTACATCCGTGGTGCTGACACTAAGGGTCTTGGTGTATTCATTATGTTGACAATAAGGGTCCTTGAACACCTCCCAACTTTGGATAATTATATATAAGCACATCATTTTCTAAAAAAGTAGTATACCATTCATCACTCATTGTACGTAGCTCATTATTCAATCCCCCCTGTTCTAAAAACTGTCATTATGATCTCTGATTATTATGCTTTCTGATCATTCTTCGACAGCACCAAACAGAACATTGAAGTAATGAGTATGTAATTGCCAATTTATTCCCAATACTGTACTTACTTGTTGTACTATTTTGGCACAAAAGTGTGAGTCTCTATTGGAAGAGATTGTTGCCGGAACCCCAAAGCAGGGGATAATTTCATTTAACAATCCCTTTGTTACCTCTCTTGCTTTATTTGTTAGACAAGGAAAGGTTTTTGGCCAACCTGAAAACATATCAGAATAACTAATAAATATTGGTACCCCCCTTTTCTTGGGAGTTCGGAAAATCAGCTTGCCACTGTTGTCCTGGATAATTTCCTCTACTGATGTTCCCTAGTTTTATTTCATTTGCTGTATTGGGATTATTGTGTAAACACATTTCACATTGCTGAGTCACCTGTTTTATTACAGTATACAAGTTTTGCCCTATCAATTTCTGATTTAGACTTTTATATAAAGTATCAGCTCCCCAATGCGTATTATTAATAATAGGGCTGTGGTCCATATTAAATTGGATGGTACCACTATACGACCATCCCTTAAATAAGTCCACTTATTTATTTTATTTTATCATTCATGTCCTGAATTACCTTTAAGTTTTCTTTAGAATAGTTTGGCTCCTGATCTGTACTTACAGTTTGGATTTTATCGTCTGGTATTAAGGATAATTCCTCCTTTCCTACCTCCTCTGTTAC